>NW_016161830.1:24361-48084 GCF_001687245.7 Rhagoletis zephyria | reverse complement strand
TTCGCTCGTTGATTTTTAAAAATACATTGGAACGCGCGTGTGGCGTGCGCTGAGTGGTGGCTGCAAAAATAACAACAACGAAAAAACAATCACAATAAAAGGCAAAAAGTATCTACGGTGAAACGAGGAGAAAAGTAAATTCGATGTGTCTTTTAAATAAATATACTGCAGCTGCATAAATATAAATGACGTGACAAGTTAGACCGCGTTCGCCTGCGCGCCCTCATTTCGGCTACGCTGTGTGGCTCCTCTTTCGCAACGCGTGCATTGCGCTGCGCGCTGCGTTCAAACTAAATATACCTACGTTTTTTTTTGTTGTATTTGGTGCATTTTTTGCCGGCATGCACTAGGCCGCTGTGCGCCAATAAGCGAATGAGTTTTTAATTTGTTAAGTTCTACCGGCAGCATAGCTAAGGGATCGACTGGTGCGTTGAGAGACTGAAAGGTACGCGCGGTAAAGAACGCAACGAGAATTGGGCCCATACGAAAAAATAAAAAATAAAATAAAAAGTGTGCGCACGTATTGCAAGTGTTGCATTTTGGTGTGCTTTCGTGTGTGCGCGTTTGAGTGCAAATCTGTTCGCGCGCTGGATTGGTGCAAGTGCAATGCACTGACTGAGTGTCTGCAGGAAAGCGCGCTGGCTCTGGCGGTGGCAGCAACATTTGTAGCTTGCAATTCGAAAAGCATTTATTTCTATTATTTGAGACCCTTAAGTGCCTTTCGATTGATTGCGGTTAGTTGCGGCAGAATGCAAAAATAAAGAAATTGAAAATCACACACAAAAAGTAATCATTAGCAAGCGCGCGTTGCAAACGAGTTCGAGTAGTGTGCAGAACTATTGTCGAGTGGCGACAGCGCCCTGCCGCCAGATACACGACACTCATCAATTGGGGCGCGCACAAGTGATTGAACGGTAGTGGCCCAGCGCGAACTCGTCGAAGGCAACGCCAATGCACAGCGATGCAATAAAAAATGTAATTAATAATTGATTGAAGTGTGACAGCTAACGCGCTTCATGCAACCAGTTCTATATAGCAAAAAAATTAAGCAGAGAAATCGCATAATCTGAGACAAAAATCACGAAATAAATTTAAAAAATATATATACAAGTGCAAACGAAAAATTAATGTGTGACAATAAAAGAAGATTCAGCACAGAAATTGACATTTATTAAGTGCGCTTATCTCCGCAATTGGCGCGGTTGTTTTCCATTATGCGAAATCACTCGCAATTGCCATCGCGTTCGCACGCCAATAAAAGTTTCAAAGAGCACTGAAGTGCAAAAAGCCGATGCGCCGAGTTAAATTAGCTAACAATAACTGCCAAGTTAAAATAGCAAAAAAATAATAAAAATAAAAAAATCATACATAAAGTATTATAATCTTTTTGCATTAAGCAGACAAGTGCTGAGTAAATTGCGAAATAAACGAGTAGACGCAATAAATATATAAAAAAAAAGAAATATAAAATAGCGCAACGGGTGGTGTGAAAAGGTTTTGCAGAGTTCACGGCTGGCTTTTGTGCCAAATACGAAATCATGTCTTCCTACCGCAGTAGTTATGTAAGTAAAAGCAATTATCTACAGAGAAAACGTGTATAAGTATATAGTATATATAAATACAAAATGCTAGGTGTAAATTTGAGTTGGCGTCTAACGGTTGTTTAGATGTTTTTAATTGTCAGCTGAAAGAATGTTTAAACGTTTGAATCGAGATCACCATTTTGCTGACGGCAATGCATCGAGGACGTCATTGGACGTCATTGCTTTAGCTTTTGTTGAAAGAAACTACTTTTTCTTCGCACTTCCAAAGGCAATCGTAAGAAGTCATTTTTATCTAAATATATGTACACTGAACTTTTTCTACGATTTCGTCGGGACAGACAATTGAAATAAGTTTCAGTGTAAATCAAATTTTAAGCTTTAAGAAAAAGTCAAGTAAGGTGCTGTTCCTAATAAATAAGTAAGTATATAGAATTTGTATTTGCTTAATTCCGAAGTACCATACAGTGAAACCGCTGTGGCACTTTTCCGCTCAGATATATTACCAGGTGCAGTAACCCACGTTTACTTACTTCCCGCTTCATTGCTTAACTCTCAGCATTATTTTGGAGTTTGGTTTGGTGGAGAGCCGTGGCGTCTATCCTACGCTTTTGCTTCGGAAGAAAAAGTGATGGAAATGCTTCGAAGACTTAATTTTTTGCGAGGGCTTAAATTGGAGTGTGGCATAAAGGCGGTGACTATTTTAACTGATCTCCAAATATAAAAATCCATTCCAACACCAGATTCAGCCAGCGCTTTTAAAGCAGAAATCTTTGCTATTACGAGAGGCGTTCAAAACACTGTTAGTCTTAAAATAAACCAGGACAAGCAGTGCCATTTTCTCGCATAGCCAGGCGACCATTAAGGCACTCGCATCGCCGCGGTACAGTTTCAAACCTAGCCAGGAACGGGTGGGCTCTGAATATTCCAGGGTTTTAACAGATTTAACTGATATTAACCCACTGAGACTCATTGGGTTCTTAAATTTCACGTGGACAACTATAGCTTATGGCCCGAAAAGTTCCAAAACAAGATATTATAAAAACCGGTAAGCTTCCGTCTGTTATTTTTTTTCTTTATTTATTTTGAGTATTAACATATCGAAGCTAGTGAGGTTCATGGGTGAGAATGATTTTTTTTTTTTGAAGGCTAATGTTTAGGTTAAGCCTCTATTAAAGTCATAAGGCTTACCTTCCTCCCTCAGGAAAGTGGTTTAGGACTCGTAACCTTCCTTTTTTTGTTGCCACTATCCCACAGGTATTCAAAAAAACGTTTTCTAAAATCTGTCTTTTAATCATACCTACTGAGCGTTTTACTTTTGATTAGCACAAAAATCATTTCCACACCGCCTTATTTCACCACTGTTTGTATGTATGTATGTATATTAGTGCACATAAATTTTAACACATAATTATTACCTGCAACAGTTTATGAAGCCAACTTAAAATTTATGAATTTTTTTCTTCTATTAACTCGAATTATACGCTTACATACATATGTATGTATGTTTGCTTTCTTTGAGTTTGTTTGGTCTTTCCTATACATACAATTCCAAGACTTTCATTAGCTGTTTGCTTTTCGTTTGCGATTTGCTTCCTGTCCATTAATTTTCTTATCCAAATAGTTAAGTTCGAATCTCTTTTCAAATAGCTCAACATGTTGCCGCATTGCCGTGGCTATTGTTTGCTTTATGCATCTATAAATACGCATACATACGTACATATTCATTGTTCAGTTCGCGTCACGGCAGGTATTCTGGTATTCTAAAATCTGAATATTTCGATCTATGCTTTGTTAATGGCACAAATTTCTAGCTGAAATTTTCTGAAAAGCACACTTGTTTTTTTTTTTGTTGTTTTAAGAAAATTTGTTTTTGCGTAAACATTTTTTGTGTATTTTTGTATGTATTGGAGTTGTGTTTCATCAAGTGTGTGTGTGTGTGACTATCGAAATCACCCACTTAATTTCTGTGATTTTTTTTTCGCTTTGGTCATCTCTCAGTTTTTTTTTATTTTCAACAAAACAATTTACTTGTACCATTTTTTGGGGTTTTGCTTGGCTTAGATTTTCTTTTAGTTATTTGTATTGCTACATTTCGCTATTCTTAAATGAAAGTCAATATATATTGAGCTTTTTATGCTTCGCATTTGTTTATTTGTTGAAGATTTATTTACGTTTTGCGTTGACTTTAATTGATAAAATCAAGGTTCTGCCTGTTTGGTGGAGGTCTGATTATCTCAGATGTTTCGAAAGATAGAGATTTAGTAGAAGTAAATATTTGTTTGAAGGCTACACTATTCGCCATTAAATCTACATAAAAGTACCAGATGTTTGAAAACAAGTGCGATTTTTCGTATTGGGTGTATGCATATTAGGGTGATCCAAAATAAGTAAAATCGGAATTTTAATGCTCTCACCCCCTAGGATTGTTCTATATCGATGAAAGTATACCCCTTTTATTGTTTTTTGGAATCAAAAAACATTTCGAAGTCGCTCAAAGCACTCAAAGTATTCCATGTATTTGATATGGGAAGTAAGCAACTTTTCGTATAATGGTATGGTTTAGAATTCTCGAAAATCAATATATTTCGATCGGAAAACTGTGTTCTCTTCAGGAGACTTCCAATAACAATGTCCAATTGTTTATTTAACCATTTTTTAATGCAATTCCTGGAATTTTCTAGGGGTTTTGGCGGACCTATAAAATATAGTTACTATGGAAATATGGTTAAAAAATAATTGTATATTATTGTTGGAGGTCTTCTGAATTGATTTTCAAGAATTCTACACCATTTCTCCGAAAAGTGTTTTTTCCCTATATAAAATACATGGAAAACTTTGAGCGGTTTGAACGCATTGTAAATATTTTTTGATTTCAAAATAAAAAATAGGGGCATATTTTGTTCGGTATAGAGCAATCCTATGGGGTGAGAGCATACAAATTCTGACTTTACTTTTTTTTACGTGCATTTTTGGACCACCCTAAGTTACATATCAAAAGATGAATGGTAATAATTTTCCTTGGTACAGAACTCACTATATGGCTATTTGCTACTTTAAAAATTAAATTTAGTTTCGTGAGCTGCTAGAACAGCCGCTTTTTGAAATCATCACAAGCACCTTGTGTGAAATCTAACTTCTATTACGTCGCCACCGCGTATGAGTGACCTCAGACGCTAGTTAGACATTGTTAAAAAAGCTGTAATGTGGTCTGCGCTTGAAAGGCTGGAAACAATTTGTTCGCTGTCAGATTGAAAGCAGCATTCATCAAAATGTAATTTTTGATAAAATATACAAAATCATCATACGGCCTTCTAAGTAAAGGCACTGCCTATCAGCTGTTTGTCATAAAATGTCTGCAGCTGAGATCACTTGTTTTTTTTTATCATTTCCTTTTATCTATTACGATTTCTTCCAAATACACCAATACATTGAACAAAAGAAGAAGAGTTACATTACAATAGACCCACTTGGTCGCGGTGCATAATCTTCAGATATCTATCTGTCTACGTTACTTAAGGAACTGTACGATGTGCAAAATATCTTAATAGAATTTGTGCTTGCGTTCGTGTCTGGTTTTCTTTTCCATCTCTTTAATGTTATTGTCATTTTATTGCTTAAGCTGCGATTTGGAAGAAAATCGATTCACCTGTTCCCGTAAATAAATGTTACATAATAAAAATCAGTTGAATACAGTTATATGTATGTAGGTTCCCCCAAAACGAAAAAATTTCAAATTTAAAGTTTAATATTATACATAGAATATTCCATGCAGACAAATAAAAATTCTAAAAACTGGGCTCGATAAATAGTATTTTCTAAACAAATATTATTAGCTTTCGTTAAGGAAAAATATTAATAAAATTGGTTGAGAAATGAAGGCCCTGTACTCACTGTGCGTCGCCAGAGCGTAGCCCTTATCTAAGCTGCACACGAGATGCCATTTTGTTACAATTCCTATTCTCATATGTCTTTTCAGCAGCTCCCCTCTCCTCCCAGGCGTGCGCCTAGATGTTATCACACAACGAGGAGGGACTTTAAGGTTTTGCGCCGACTCCGAACGGCGATTGTATTTTTATGAGCAGCTGTTTTTCATGCAACCGCTGTTAAGTAAAATACCCTTTTTCTATATTTTTTGCGATGTTGCTTTGACCAGGGCTTGAACCTAGGCCCGGCGGAGTGGAAGCGTGCACTGCTTACCACCACAGTGGCCGAACTCCATGCCACCTTATAATCTTTGACCGTTTTGGAGCCACTTCCTCACCACTCATATCTGAAAAGATACATACCCGTTTTACCCTTTCGCAGTTTTTCTTCAAATATATCTGTTGTATACCTGATACTTCTACTACCGTGAGCATCTATAGGAAAAGCTTTAGTTTAATTCCTCAGTCCAGTGATCTAAAAAATAATACCCAAAATTTTCGCCTGCTGAGTTTTCTTAGTAAAGAGAAGGGGTGCTAAAAATATGCAAAGTCACATTATTTGAGCCAATTTCTGCCAGATTTGGCCGATTTCGCCTTGAAGCTCTTACTTCCTATGGCGTATAAAAAATCGGGGGAGCCACCTGGGTCCAGAGTTTGTCAGAAATGAAAATTTAACGTAACGATTTTCCGTATTGCTTTGCAGATTTAAATCCAAGCTTCCTGTTCCACAAACATTTGGCCCAGTGATTCTATTGCCCAACGCCTGTGCAATATTTTTTACAAAAACAGCAAATGCACTGCAGTAGGCGTCAAATTAATAATTCGCTTGTGGCGCATTTTAATTTCCCACCCCATCCATTATTCAATTCAACTCATTACAAGTGTAGAATTTGCACAAACTTTTCACATTTCACTGCTAATAAAATAAACATTAATTGCTGGCTTAATAAATGCACACAATAACAACTATAAAAACACAAAATGATGACAACAAAGACAGCAAAAACCAACAAAGGAATTGAACGATCTTATTATTGCTTTAATGGTTGGCAATTTTCCTGGTTTTCAGTTTATTGGCGACTGATGATACAACAACCGCCAAACACTTAAGTACACTCAAACCCACATCTGCTTTTCTAATTAAGAGTAAAGATGCAAATTGTGCTGAAAAAAAACGAGTAAAAAATTCTTAAAAAATTATATTTTCTCCACTTCACTCATTCACCGTACAACATTTTGCTGCTGCAAGTTAATCGCTCGTCCCTGTATCGCCGTGATGCAGCTGCGAATGCGGGTACAAATTTAGATATTACGCACACATTCACACACACACTATGCGTCAACGTTGCAACAAAAACGAAAACGCCAGATAATAGCCAATGTTTGCATGGATTTATTTGGCTGGCAGTCGCTTTACACGAAAATAGATTCCATTGCATGTTCTGTATAAAAATGTATGTATGTATGTGAGTATGTATACAACTTTATTCGGGCGATGCTCGCATTCAAGTTTAAAAAAAAATCTCCAATTAATTATTTGACTAAAAATAAATACGGTAGTTGGCTGAAAATAGTGTGAAGGCAAATACATAAATTTCACTGCAACTTTTATTGATTAAGTCGGCGACGGTCATAAAGTGCAGCCGTTGCCGTTGCCGCAGATGCAGCCCGGCTATTGTTAGAAGGTGTTGAAAGACAAAGCTGCAGCTCGGCGGCAGGCAGTAGGCAATCATTTATATATGGTTAAGTACTTCTGACGTTTAGTTTGTGAGCTGCAAATAATCGTAACAGCGTCGCACGTGTTGGATTTGCTGTGAAGTTGTTCGAAAAGTACTCGCAGATGCACAGTTGTAAATATATGTATGACGAAAATAGAATAAAATAAAATAAAATAAAATAAAATAAAATAAAATAAAATAAAATAAAATAAAATAAAATAAAATAAAATAAAATAGAAAAATAAAATAAAAACACGAAAATAAAAATATAAATTGAGGAAATAAAAATGATTTTAAATAAAATTAAATATTCAACAACTTTTTTTTGAGCTTGAGGCCGTTTTTTAGTGAAAAATGTTGTGGAAAAACAACAGTAATTTACCAATGTTATTGTGGCTTATTAACATTTTATTTTTAATATTTTTGTTGAGCTTTGTATCACGATTGTTTATTAGGAAAAACAGTAACAGTAATTTACATTTGGTACAAATTATAGCTGCTATTTCGGTGATCACCACATCTCCTCATCAGACTTCTTCACCGAGTTCGCTGGGGCTTGAAACAAGCAATTCCGGCGCTCAAAGCCAGTAGTCTACCTACTGAGCTAAGTTCGTCATGTAAACTATTGTTGATTGTTCCACTTTCTCATTTGTCAGCCCAACTAGTTACAATCAAGGGTAACGGTTTTTTTGCTATTTAGACTTGATCATGTGGTTGTTGCATTTGTTGGTTTTTATTTAAGATTAAATTTTTTTTTGAATTTCAAATATTAGGGTGTGATCTATTTAGGATACTCAAGTATTAGTATATTTTTAAATACTAAGCGGTTAACTAAGGTTTCAGGATATTTCGGAACATATCAAGATTTTCTTCGTATTTTTTTTAGTTTGTTTGAAAATTTTTTGGGCTTATCATCGTTTGCTTTTCGTGATCTTGAAAGAACGTTGGGCGTTTTCGGACTTTTTATTTTTCCCAACCTTTATAGGATTTAGTGACGTCCAAAATACTTTACTTCTGTATTTACTACAACATAAGTACCTTAATACTTTTGTATCTAGTATTTGGTACTTAATATACATACATATGTATATTTTTAAACACAATTTCGTCCGTCACTGACGTTAAAATTAATTGGAGCCCATGTATATATTTTGGAGTTTATTCGTTGTCAAATTTGGTTTGGAGCAAACCGGTTTCTGCCATGTGCCACCTTCAAGGTAATTTTTTTGTCTCGAAACCTTTCACTTTCTTTCCCTGCGGGAGAAACCCACGAAGACTACAAAATAATAGAAAGCAAAACCAATTAAAACCATATTGAGTTACTTTGGAACAAATTTTCGTCATAGGTGCTTTAGACAGCATATTGTTTTCCAAAACGTAGTTAGACTACTCCAATCTCATATCAACTTTACAACGTGATGCATCCTATCTGCATAGTAGCGTTCGACCATGCTAAGAATAGCAGAAATATCATATTGCAAAGAGATTCCTTCGGACGCCTTTCCTCCGCCTTTGACAGCACATAAACAATGTTCAAACGGCGTCCCATTAATTTGCATTGCTTACCACATCACAGGCGCCTAAGCCGACAATAAGAGAATTCTTTCCAATGGGCTAACTAATTTAATACCAAGGCGTGATTGTTCAGAACCGCGAAATTATTTATGTAGTTATGTCTAAGATTTGGCCTAAAGTTGTGGCACACATCTACTCTTTGGCTCATTAAAATTAGTTTATTTATTTCAACTTGTACTAGATTTATAAATAGTTACATACAGTGAGTGTCAGCGTAAAGTAAATTTTTGTAAATTTTTTGAAAATATTTTGTTGTATTTAATATTTTTTTTTTTAATTTTTAATACAAATTTAGTTATTTAGGTAGATCAATAAAACTCAAAGTTTCTGCCTTGGAAACTTTATTATACTAAAATTATATTAAAATTGAATAGGCTTTAAAACTGCATGCCGAAAAAAAAATCTGAATGAAAATTGTGAAGTTTTGATGGAAATTTGAAATATTTTTAAATTGTTAGAAATTTTGATTTTTATGGATTTTATACGATTTTACTGTACGATTTTCACTGACACTCACTGTATGTATGAACATACCTAAATATATACATACATGTTTCAAAAGATTAGTATACTATACATTTTTGCATGGTGTGAAGTAGCTTTCGTTTTTTACATATTCGCGTACATACATACATACATACATACATACTAAAGTATTTACATACAACGTCCGTAGTTTATTTGGTTTGATTACAATTACGGTATTCGTCGAGTTGGCACGCGAATGTTTATAATTGATGAAATCTTCGAAGGGAACGTGCCAAAAATTACTTAATCGAAATTCTGCAATACGAGTACATAATGAAAATAAACTAAGATCTTTCAACGCTAAACATAATATCTGCAACAAATATACACAGGAAAAGAGATTGCTGATTGCAATATGAGCGAAATCTAGTGAAATATAAGCTTAAAAAATAGAACCGATAACACCATTTTCTCAGACCCGGTCGTATAAATATATATATATATATATGTCCATTCATACATCATCTGATGCTTTGTATTTTGACGTTTTGGAATTCACCCCATCTGTAAAAACAACGTCTGTTCTGCCATTCCGGAATTAGATAGAAAAGCAAAGCGAACGGATCTGGTGGTGAACGAGAGAAAAACGAAGTTCTTCCGTCATCAGACACACAGTCATAGCATAAGCGTCTCGGCAAACACGACACTGTGGACAGATACAATTTCGAAAAAGTAAAGGACTTTGTTTAATAGCCAAGGTTCAGGTTTGGAATTTAACTGAGAATCACTCTTGCCAACAAGTGCTACTTTGGACTGAGTAGGCAATTGAGAAGTACTACTACTAAAATTCAATTTAAAGTAGGACATATCAAGAGAAAAGAAATGATTAATATTGGGAGGAAAAGTTCACCAGCGGCCATCGAAGAATGAGACATATTTTAAAGTTAGCCAGTCTTTCTTAAGCTACTTTTGGCGGGGTAATCCGTTTCACCCGTTTAAGTTATGCACTATGGATAGCTCATGTTCCTTCGGGTGGCAGTTTCCTGCAATTAAAAAATTTCTCATCAAAATCGTCTGTCTTTCGGGTATGTAAATATTTATGCAACAATTATTGTTGAGCACTTTTCTTTTGCGAACATTTTAAAGTGTCATTCCGCATATGGAAAATACGCACCTCTTCAAAGTCTCCTACTTTTTGATTTGTTTCTATACTTTTTTTGTTTTTTTTTTTTGTATAATCCAAATGTGCGACAAGTGCAATAAAATGGAATCCGCCACAAAGGCACAGCAGACATGCTTCAATCACACACTGCAACAACACTAAAGCAATTAAGAATCGCAAATTCCAAAGTGATGCGAAAGTGATTTGTGCCATATGCCGCAAGTGTGCTGTACCCCTTACAGCGGTGATCCATCGAAGTGGCAAAGGACTGGACGCCAGGCGTCTGGATGCAACAGCGCGACGCTCGCTAAAAGTCTGTACGTGGAGTGTTGTGCTGATATCTGACATTTGGCGAGAGTGGCAGCGACCGAATTCGAGCATTTCGAACGTTTCGAATACAAACAAACAAACAAACAAACACGTGTATGTATTGATGTCTATGCCGCTGTGAAATCTGTAAGATGTGGTAAATGTCAACGTCTCAATGGCATGCCAGCATAAAAATAGAAATGTTATTCTTGTATTTTCCTAAAGAATTGCGCAAGTAAATATAGACTTGGTTGCAAGTTGAATATAAAAACTCTTTGGATAATGGAATTCTCAAAGAATTTGAAAGCAAGTAGTGGTGCTTGCATAAGAATATTCTGCAGTTCAAGTGGAGAGGCATTCATTGCGGTTTTAACGGCAAGAATACTATGTTGCTGCCCATTTGATGGTAACTACAAGAAATTCGAAAACATATCGCCAAATATTCCAGTGGGTTGCTAGCATAAGTCTAAATAAAGTTATATTCATACATACTATACTACATCAATAAATACATACAAACATACACATATTCAGTGCTGATCTGGCTGCGATCGCAGTGAAGTCAGCGCCAATTATAATCTTGCAGATGTTGAAATAATCGAAATGAATCTGTTTACACATCCAAAATTAATTGAAAATCTTGCCGAGGTGAAACGCCAACCGGCAACGACGAGTCCATTTAATGGTGTCGAGTCGACAAGAGAGCGCCTATAAAATATTTTACTACTTATATATGTACATTCATACACATTGCATGGGAGGAATAGGAAAATAATAACAATTGACAAGAGCGCGCACATGTTGGAAAGCACTTCTCGCCCGCTCCCACTGCTCCATCCGCTGTTGTGGAATGGCAACGCATATGTACAAGTCTGTAAATACATATATACATGTAAGTATGTCCGCATTGGGGTAGCATAATTATTTTTATGTGTGCGTGAGGAAATCTCTGAATGGCCCTTATGCACTTGATTTTTTTGTTGAGCTCTTCCGAGGAAGCGAAAGTGCAACCTGCCTCAGTCCGCAATGCGTTGCCTGTTGCCGTACATAATGGATGGTGGCATGGATGTTTATGCACGTACATATGTATGTGTGTGGCTCCATGGCTTTTGTGGCATGATTGCTGGTGAAGTGCTTAATTGATTTCGTGTCAATCTGGAAATACCATTAATTATTATTTATGGCGCAATGAGGCAGTTTTCAGTGATCTTCTGTGTGGCAGGCCGGTTCACATTGTGTATCTTCATTAGTTTTAACATTTGCATGTGTTAATTGCTTAATTTCATTACTCTGATATAATTAAATTTGTGAAATTTTTCCGCTTTCCTTGCAGACACCATGGAAAACCAACTTGGGCTCATCGTATAAACCCAGCGGCTCCAGTGCGGTAAGCGCAACCATTTTCGTATACTTTATATGAAAACAACCTTATATTTTTCTTGCTTGCAGTACACCTCGCGTGATGATATTGGCAGCAGTCGTTATTCTTCTTTGGCTTCGCCGAGCACATATCGCCCGTCCTTCTCTGGCGGCACTTACCGCATCAAGCGCGATACCCCTTCCAGTCTACAGACACCTTCGTACACAAGTCGTTACACGCCGAGTGCAACGAGTCGCGCAACTCCTGTAGTAGACTCCTCCACCGATATCGGCGGCTCAAAGCGCTACACTGCAACCGCCACAGGTAGTCTTAATAAGTATGGCTCGTCGCGCGAACCAAGTCCTGCCGCCCTCGAAATCACAAATCGTATACGTAGTCGGGAGCCTAGTCCAGTCTCTCGCGCGCTAAGAGGAAAATCGCGCGATCCAAGCCCAGTGGTCGACACTAGTTGTAAAATTGGCTACGGCGCGCTGAACTCATACCGCATGTCAACGCCGAAATCATCCAGCACTTCGGGTTACAATGCACGTTATGGCAGCGGTACATCCGCGGCGCGTGCGCCAACTATGCCGCCGGATACCTCCATTTCATATCTTACGGCCAGTGACTTTCATGCGCGTTCTGTTAGTCGCGCAAGGGAGAGCGCTGCTCGCAAATCCAACGAGAAGGAAATTGATGAGGAGGTGTCAGAAGAGCCAAAAAAGTTAGAAGAAAAGAGCGAAGTTGGAAGTAGTTCAGAGGAGGAAGAGAAAGAAACATTTACCTCGGTGTCGGTGGTCACACGTGCCACGTCTCCCACGCCACCCGGCAGCGCGACAACTGTGCAAAGAACGCGCCGCATTGATATTGCAAAAACAATTGAAAAGACCATACAACGGTCAACATGTAAGCGAAAGACTTTGGATAAGGAAATACAATCTGACCGACTTGATGACTCGACGCGTTACTCGCGTTTCGGTCTGAGCAGTCGCGTGCCCTCATACAGTCCGCACTCGGACAGTCGTTACACATCCACGAACCTACGATACAGTTCCAGCCCGTTATCGTCTGTTTCAAAGTCATCCGCCTCAAATGTATCTACTGCCTCCAGCGGCGAGCCAAAGAAAGAGGCCACTGCTGCCGCTAGTAAAACTACACGCGCTGCCGGGAACACAAAGTCGAAGCTGTCTCCTCCAAAGGTTGTTCGCATAAGCTCACGACAATCTTCGCTTGAAAATCTCACTGCCAACACAAATGCCAATAAGCCTCCAACTGCACCGAAGGCTGAGTCACCCACCAAGAGCAGCTCCAGCAGCGCAAATGTGCCAACGAAGCTTCCGAACAAAGATTTTCGTAAATCCGCGCTAAATGTTGGCCCCACCGATCGGCCGCGCAAGTCCCGCACGCCCAGTAGTGGTACAGATTCGGATGCGGTGCAACAGGTTCACAACGATCTGGTTAACGGGTCCGCACAGCGCAAAGATCGCTCACCGAGCGCTGGTTCAGAGGCAAGCAATGCATCAGCTGCGTCGAGTAGACGAGGAGGGACAGGTGAGAATAAATCACGGCCACGCTGCCATGCCAAAAAATCGTCATCGTCAACGTCATCACTGAGCCGTCATAACAGCAGCAATAATTTGAAAAATAGTGCACACAAATCATGCACCCCATCGTCATCGTCTTCCACTTCTACTTCCACATCCACGGTATCGTCATCGAGCGGCGCGGAAAGCGCTGGGGAGCCAAAGAAAGCAAACAAAAAGCAGGGCAAGAAGAAGAACCTCAACACCCACAACAAAGAACAGGCAGCCAACAATTCGAGTGTGACAAAGTGTGCGACAAACAGCACAGGTGATTCTAATGATCTACCGTCGCAGCGGCCAGCGGCTGAAAATAGAAAGGCAGCGCAACCACCGCCACCACTGAGCGCAAATGATACGCGCTCCCCCCAGATAGACACGGCGGCAGCGGAGGCCGTTGAATCATCGCGCACAAATTCGAAATCGCCACTCACCTCCTCCCAAGAGAAGACCTCTAATCGACTGCAAAAGTTGTCGTCTGTGTCGAATTTTTTCGTTGCTCGTCAGAGCGATGTAAATAGCGAACCCATTTTCATCGAAAGCTCTGAGAATTCAGGGGGCGACTCAGAGACGGGTCAGCTAATTGGTAGCAGTCTTACGGCAGCAACCAAATCGAACACGTCGCCAACGAATAACGCGACCACAACGACAACGACTGATCCTGCCAGCGTAGCAGCAGCTGAAGCAGAATCAACCACTACGACATCGAAACGAAACTGTTATAATTCGAGCCTCGACAATACAGAGAATACATCTGCGAGGAGTCAACGCAGTCTAACGAAATATAGCAACGAAACACAAGATCGCAGCAGATCTTCAGTAACGAAATCGACTAGTACACACTTCCCACACGAAACAACGGTTACAGAAACGGCGCTAACCACCGAAAAAGTAACCGATTCCTACACCACTACGGCTACGACGTCTGCGGAAGAGCCCGAGGAGTCCAGTTGGTGGCAAGACACGAGTCGACAGATCGATACAGCATCTGCTTTGGGTTACCATCAAAAAGACGATATGCGCTTCAAGCTCAGGCACATCGACTCTGGCGAAACGGCGTGGTGGTTACGCAATGATGAGGACGATACTTTGGCGGATGATGATTTAAGAACACTCAACCAGGAGGAGGAAGATCAGAGCGAGGTCACTACGGCTCCTACACAGTCGCTGACCAATAATACGAATACGAATACGCAAAGCTGTAGTGATCAACGCAATGCATCACAAACGAAGTACAGTTGGTGGACGAGCGACCAAAATGCAGGGAATGAAGCTGGCGGAGGGGACGAAGCGGTCGCGCACAATGAAAATGATCAAAATGAAACGAACTGTGCGACATACTATAAAGTAAATGGAGAAGCTAAGCAAATCGCAAGAAGCCACTGCACCCCAGAAAAGCCATGGTGGGGCGACTCAAATGAGGACAGCAAAGGCGATGATAAAAATAATGGGCGACTGGAGAACTCGAATAGTTCAGGTAAGCAAAATGGCGCCATTCAATTGAAAATTTGTCGCGTGGAATCTGGGGAGAAGTCTTGGTGGTTGAGTGAGGCAGAGAAGGAGCGGAAGAACTGTGAAGAAGAGGCGGCCGTCGAAGCTACCATAAAACTACCCACACGAAAAGCCGGTAACTTGGAGCGCTCATCGAGTAGCAGCAAGGATGTGAGCGATGACAAACGTTGGTGGATGTCTGGCCCAATGAAGAAGCAGTTCACCGTCCAGCGCGTTGAGTCGGGAGAGCGTGCCTGGTGGCAGCAAAATGACGAGGAAGAGACAAGGCACCAATCGCCACAAAGGCAAAAGACGAATTCGAACCTCGCGCGGGCCGATTCCAATGAAAAATGTTGGTGGCAAGAGGACAATGACGAGGACAAGCCGGTCAAAAGACCCAGCGCGCGCACGCAACGTTCTGACTCGGGTGAGAAAGCCTGGTGGCTGCAAGCTGATGATGTGGAGGAGAAAGTACAGAATGGAGTCATAAATAATTTGAGCACAGCGGAATTGGATGAGGTAGCAGCAGACGAAGCCGGGGGACGAGATTACGCCGACACAGAAGTGCAACATATTAATGGGCACGTAGCTGGCGCGCAACAACAAAATTTTGGCACCGAACTTAGTAATTCGTTCAATTTCGAGTATTCAGAACGACCGCCACCATTGGGACAATGTGCCAGCCCCATTGCCCTTGAGCAAGACGCCCCTCAAATGCCACCGCAACCGCCTACGCGCAATCTAAATCAATGCAAATCGCCTTACGATAACATTCCAATGTCGAAAGTTCAAATGAATCACTACTATCAGCCCCAATACTCAACTCAACCACAACCGCCCACAACACAATCATCAATACCACAACAATCACCTTACTACCACCACCAATCACAACAACAGCAACAAGCGCAACAAACAAATGATTACTATACACCTTATGCCCACAATAGCAGCAGCTACAGCAACAATGTTGGCAACATCAGACAAACGTTTGGTGGTGAGAAGCTCTTCATATCGCGTCATCAAAATATCGATGAGCTTTTGGGTGGTTCGTGTCGTCCATTGAGTCCGCTCTTCTTGGACGGCAGCAGCAGCGCCAACAGCTTTGCCACAGTGCCGGCGAATCGCAACGTCTTCTTAGAGGAGATCACACCCGATCAAGTGCGCATACACGATAGTACAGCGCAAATGCCGGTGATTCAACGCATGGAGAGGTGAGTACAAGTACTGGTAACTAATGAGCACTGCTGGTATGAGCGTGGTGTGTGTTGAAAAGCTTATCGGTGTTTGGAGGTTGGTGTTTGCGAGTTAATGAATGGCAATTGCAATTCTGTTTCAGTTTTTTTGCCTTTATTAATTTATTTTTTATTTTCGTTTCTTTTTCTGGATATTAGGGACGAATGGGATAACTATGGAAGTGGAAGTGCAGCACAACCGATACCGTATTATGAGCAGAAAATGGTGAGTGAAAATAATTTTGGATTCGATTTCGTAGTGATCTATTGCATGATAAAAATATAGTAAGGTAGAACCGCTGAGAGTCACTTTTAAAATTCTTCACGTTTCCAAACAATTTAATTTTTAAATTTACTCACAAACTCACACACACATTTTCATTTTCAATCTCAAGCAACAACAATTTCGTACAATTTCAATTTTTTATTTTCACTTTTATATGATTTTAAAATGTTGGCAAACTTCAAAAAAAAATCATGGCCGACAAATTGAGAGAACGGTTATACCTTGCTATGTTTTTATCATAATCTATTGTGTGCGCGGGTATTGAGTAAAATTTAAGTAAAATATGCAATGCTTAAAATTTCTTACGAACGGTTGCTATGTTTAATAATAATAATTAATGTTCTAGGTGTGGGTATCCAAAGAAATATTATTGCCGGAATTGGGCATTAAATAATATTCGTGTAAAGACATTGTATCTGTTTCCACATATGTAATATTTTTTTAAATAGCACAAATTTTTTGTCATTCCCACTGGGAAAATAGGTAAGCACCTTACGAGGTAAGCCATGTTTTCTTTCAGTTTTTAGTACCAAAATTGTCATCATGGCCAATGTCATCTACTAGTAAAGCACAAAATGAACACCTCCAACGACACATTACGTTGTCAGTTGCAAAGTAACGTGCAGCCGAAGTTATCTCCAAGCGCCGAACTACTCCGAGCGACTTCTCTGCATTACACGTAACTTACTTTGTAAAGCGGCTCAGAAGTATGTCTGATACCAAATGTACATTCTAAATTCCTAATTACATAAGGCGGCCATGCCTTTGTAAAAGTAAGGGACGTTCGGCAGGGAAATGGCAATGACTGCCAGGTGAAGAGTAAGTTGCTAATAAGGTATTATTACGTGCTCCTAATTCCCACTGGGATTTCAATGCCCAGTGGAAATTTGACTAGAGAAATAAGTTTTATTCGTAAATGCTTTCATCTACTTTCTTAAAGTAGTTTTTGTGATTGTATGCGTGTTTTAGGAGTTGGAATTATATATACATATATAATATTGCTTCCGTTGGTTTAGTGCGCGACCGCCATTCATCCATCGAATGACTTGCAGCATCCTTCCTTATTGATGGCTGTAAGCAGTTCGTTCACGGTGAAGAAGGGGAGATAGGACTCCACCTAATCGATACTGCCACTAGATTAGCTTGCACTACCTGGTTTATTCTACAACAGTGCCCAGCCTCGAGTCAATGCTCAGATCCATCAGCGCTTCCGAATTTGATGAGAACATGATCTTGTTGAAGGTGTCATCGGTATCTAGGATTGTTATCAGGTTATATGTATTTCTTGATAGGCATTGATATTGTAATATACCATTTTATGCGCTTTTCCCGGGGACTTTTCCTTGGTATAAGCATACTGGGTTGTCGCGAACTTGTTCGCGGCTGCGTCCTTTAAATAGTGCTTTATAAGCCGAACCTGCGTTTTTAGTCTAAAGGGCAATAAACCTAAGCAGGGATCACTCGATTTGTGCATTTTCCCAATTACAGCATGGTGTTATTAGGAAAGTTGTTATTGGACTGAACTCATTATGTCTACACTACACCTCTCTGTGACTTCCAAAATGTACAAATCTGTACAAATATACAAATTGTGTGACACCTGGAGTATGGGTCTGAACCCAAAAGAGTAGAGTTTATGTGTGATGAAACTAATTTGCGGACTAAAACTCTTCTGTACCTATTCGGTATGTGGTTAAGAGCAAGAGCTCATAGTTGTAAGCCAAGCAGAGTCCGCAATAAACTTCGGAAGCAGTGTCCGAGCATGCCATCGAATTATAACTTAAGAACGCTTTATTAAACGGCGGTTGAGAAGTGCATGGCAAAAATTTCATAAATTTAATGAAGGGAAATTTTTTCATATGCAGCAGTACATAGCATGAAATTAGGCGCTTGATGTTAGTAGTCGCTGGGTATGGCTTCAATGTAGAAGTAGGTTCATGGTAGGTAATATCTTCTTTCTTTAAGAGTTTACGATTTACTATGAGTTGGCCCTCCTTTTTTGTAGAGCATCAAGCTTATTAGTGGTACCAAAATGAAAGTGCTTCTTCCCCTGTCTCTGTAAATCTGCATTCATGGCGCCTAGGAGAGTACCTTTCGAGATCTACCTCAGTCCACATCCGTGCGAAAATCCCTTCATTACTCTAGTAATCCTTACTGCTTACTTTAGTAAGGATTATACGTGGATTAGAGACATAAGCCACTTAACAGTAGCAAAAGTTTTTAGTTTTTGAACTTTGAATTGTCTCGTCATTGCAGAGGACCATCGATGTGTACATATATGCATACATAATAATAAGTGAGAATCAATACATATTTACATACGTATGTCCGTGTAGCCGAAAGACTTCTGCGTATCGAAATCGAACAGGTGGTTCATAAAATTTTTTTGTCAATTATTTTGGATGGGTGCCAAATTGCTTACAGAATTAAAAGAATGTATAAATCTTTCAAAATATGACACCGCGATTTAAAATACAAACATTTAAAGGAGGGAAAGAGTGAAGATGAGTTAAATAAATTAATTGAGCAGAATCAAAATTGCCAAGATTTTCTATAGCAGCACAACAAAAGCGTAGTCATTGCGTATAATTTTGGAATAAAAAATTACCATTAACGATCGTCAAAGGTCAGAGGGCTACGCTTGCACATCAGCAATGTAGTGATAGTATTTCTGCCTGCATATATTTAGACATATCAGCATACATATATACATACATGTGACTCACGCACGCACAACATTGCTGGGATTTCTACGCTGGCTGACTGATTGCCTCTTCTGCTGCTGCTGATTCAATTACGCAAAGAATTAAAGTGAAGTGAGATAGAGGACTTGCTTTGATTTCTCTGAACTGTGGGGCACTTGCGCGAAATTCGTTTAATAGTCACTCAATTTGACACTTAACTTTTTCTATTTGATTACTTCATTATCGCACTGGCATATTTTATTTTAGGTATTGCGATTTTATATAGAAAATATGTATGCAAGTACTTACTCGTATGCACATTTGTATATATGTAAGTACATACATACATACAGCTACGCGCATGGCTATTTAATATTCAAATAAAAAAATCTTTCAAAGTTTAATGTACTTTTGTTTTTTATGTTCTTTGATTAAATTTACGAGGCAAAAATATGTTTAATTTGAAAGAAAACAAAAAGCTTGGCAATATTGACAAGGCAAACAGTCGGCATATTAACTTTAATGTTTGTATGCAGGGAAATGCAAGAATGCGCTCAAAAACAAATTTACATGCATATCCACGTACATACATTTTTTTTGGTCGAAAATGAAGACACGCTTATCTTGGAAAATGCATTATCTCCAATTTTCTATAAAGAACAAGATTCCAACGCGAAATTGTATTTAAATGAAAAGTTGAAAAAGATACATATATACTAAAAGAAGTAAAAAACAACCACTCGTGCTCATATGTATACCCGTAGTTGCGTATATAACGTATACGCCCCGTAGCACGATAAAAAGTCATATTACACGTTTGCTCGCACGCCGTAACTTAATATGGCTTATATTACTTAAAAATGATTACATATTTTGCTTTTGAGATTTTTACACAATATTCCTTATGCAGATATGTATCTATTACTTTTTTCATGTATAAATATAAAAATTTTTGAATGCATTTCGATGGATGCCAATAAAAATTGTAAAATTGGAATTTTATTTTCTTCATTTGGTGACACACTAGTTTTGTTACACTAGATTCGTTGGTTTTACCAAGAATAATATTTTCACCGTTTCATTTCAACATTTTGAAGTATCTTAAATTATTACAATTAAAAAAAAAATCGTAAAATTTCAAAACCTACAAAAAAATGGCTGCGACAGATATTCTGCATGCTGCCATTTTTTTTTATTTCGTGGTAAGCTTTTGAAACTTCACATATTGCCTCTAATATGAAAATTTTATTTGAAAGCTTCCCAAAGTTATTAAAAAAAAACATTAGGATTTTTTCTAGTGACAATGAAGAAGTGAGCAATTTCGGTACTTTTTCGCTTAAAAAAAATGTTTTAAGGCTAAAATTGTTCAAATACTTGATTTTTTTATGCCACTTGTTTCTGGAACTTCACTGATTGCAAAAAATGCAAGAATAATGCTTTAACGTTTTTTTTTCTGGGGAGAGGAGGGAGTCGACACTAAAAAAAAACAACTCGTGAGATTTGCTCATATACACAAATTTTGTTACTTTGGAGGTTCTTTAGTTGGCATTTCTCTTAGTTTGGTAATGATCTTTCGCAACAGCTGATTTATAAAAATTTTATTATATACGAGTGCAATTATTATTTTAACCCTTTCATGTCTGATGTTGACTATAAGCAACGTCGACATTTTGGCTTATAAATCTTGGTTTTCGAAATATTTTTTCTAATGGCTCATTTTAAATGACATCTCAGAATATTGTGAAGGCAAATAAATGAAATCCATGTTATAATTATGGAACCAGTTAGTTGTAAACACTCAAACCAATTTAGTTCGGGCATGAGAGGCAACTTTCTTGCCTCTTCTGTCACGTCTTTATTTTCATCTACATTATAATGTCAAACAACAGTCGAGATTTTGAGGGTGTTAAAAAAATTTTTTAATGCAGTTTCGTGAATTACTCGGCCAGCCCTACGAGCTCTACTAGATCACTTAAACAGTTCAGTTACACCGTGTTACTATTTCAAAGTCAAAAAATTTTTGTTAAACTTGAATATTTTTTTCAACATTCCATTCCGAGCAAAACTCTTGAATTTACGTCGTTCTTTAGATGTGGTCAATAAATTTTATAAAAGTCAACCTGCAAAGGAAGTTGGCTACATAAGCAAAAATATGTTCGTATGAGTTATTAAATTCTTTGGTTCTACTACATTTATCATTACACATTTTACGAGTATCACGCACACACACTGACTGACTGACGCTCNCCAAAGACGCCATCCTTTTTATAGTAACTAATATTCAAACAGACTCAATAAGTTTTATATCTCTCACCTTGCCTAGGGCGTTTTGTTGAATAAAGTATAAAGGCTCGTCTAGGTTAAACATACCGATGATAAGGTCTAAGCTCAACATCCTTTCGGAATGATTAATGTGAACATTTTTTCATCATTTTACTTTATTTGTTAAGCACCAAGTTACCAAGTAAGTAGTGGTTTACTAGTCTTTTCATGCGTTGACTCCATATTTTCTATGGCCTGGTATCTGCAATCATTCATATCCCATTCTGTCCATGCATTTGTTTTCATATGCACACGAGAATTATTTCAGCTGTCGACTTTTTTTCGTTTCGCTGTAGCCAAAAAAAAAAACAGGAAAATTCCACAAAAAAAAAAACAAGTTAACATTCATCGCTTCGTTTGTGACTAATTTTTGTGTTGACTCATCCGACTCCACCACACCTCCCGAGCAGCACAGACATTCAGTGTCGTTCGAGCTGCAGTCAGCCAACAGGCAGGCATCAGTCGTCAGTCGTCGCCACCGCCACCGCCAACTATAAGCCATCAGCTGTCCACAGTCAGCAACGAAGAAAAAGCAACACCAACAACAACTGGCGCGTATGCAACAATGCATTTTTTGGTATTTTTCATGGCTCAGAAGTAAATTCAGCAGCAATAAACTGATATCTATGCGCATACTCCTACTCCTACTAGAGATGCCAGATCGAAATAAGAAAAAACATCGATTTTTTAATCGATTCGAATCGAAATAAAAATAATCAATGCGGGAAGAAATTATTGTATTTTTTACAATACATTTTACATTTTTCATAAGGGCTATTATTTATCATTAACCCTACTTAAGGAAATGCTTAATTTTGTCTTGATTTTATTTGTTTTTTGATCACAAATGAGAAAAAATTTTATGTTTTACTACGAAATTAACCACTATTAAAAACTATATTTATGCAGATTTTTTTTGCAATATGGACGCTTTTTAGTTTTTTTTTTGTTTGCGCTAACTCTATATTTACCCGTTTTAGAAAGGATTTGCTGCAAAACTACATACGTACTAAAATTTTTTCTTAAAGCAGTAATTAAAGAGTGCACAATTTTTATGAAAATTTCCACAAAGTTTGGAATATCCATTTTTGAGGTTTTTGTTGTAGAATTAGCCATAATTTTATATAGCGTTATTCCAAGAGGTTTTCCTGAGGAGCCCTCTAGTCGGAGGAGGAAGACAGGCAGGTCATTGAATTCTTTGGCCTTTGCTCTCTCAAGTTAGAGAGGTGAGAGGTGTGAAGCCCCATAATTTTTTTGTACCAGCCAACAATTCAAATTTCTTTAAAATATTATACATTTTCTGAGGTAAATTGAGGAAAAATCGAATGTCGCTTCTCAAATTTTTTGAATCGATTTACGGATCGAATCGGAACTGAAAAATCGATCAAAAATCGATTTGGAAGGGCTAGATTAATCGATCTTCGATTTAATCGATTTAAAAACGGCATCTCTACTATCTACACGTATGCATTTATAGATCTGCAAATCTGCCGTTGCGAATTAACGTGTAGGTGTTGCGATTATTCGCCTTTAAATTTAATAAATCTTGAAGAGTGCATACAAGTCTACATACATAGTATGTCAGTATGTATGTACAATGTATTTTAATATTTTTGCTGTTGCCTGAAGTCGCGTTTTGAGGGCGAGTCTGCTAAAGCATACATATGTATGCATGCATGCAATTACATATTAAAGTGCATGTACTGTTGTTTGCGGCTGTGCCTGATTTGGCCACAGCTTCTGATTGACGTGCAGAGATTACAGTTGCTGTTGTTATTGTTCTGACGAGTTAATATCTGTGGTTGTTGGACACATTGTAGGTTGGTTGGATGTGTTGGTGGTTTTACTGCAGTTTTTGATGGCTGATAATCGGCGGCAAGCACGTTTTTTTATTGCATTACAGGCTTAAAGACATGCAAATTAATTTGATATAATTGATTACTCAGCGAATGCGTAAAGTAAACAAAGTAAATTTTTGTAGGAAGGAGGAGGAATTTAATGATAAGACCCGCAGGGGCCGTAACAGTTACAACTTTTATAAAAAAAATCGCTCTTTAACAATTATA
>NW_016161830.1:0-24261 GCF_001687245.7 Rhagoletis zephyria | reverse complement strand
AAAGGGGTGTAAAGGAAACATGATTGCCTATTTATATAATGATTATTATAATACGAAAATACGTCCGGATATTTACATATATTTTCTATTAGCAATGCGCATAAATCCATACATACATATGTGTATGTACATGCATACATATCAATATGTACAGTAAGCACATGAATGAATGTTCATAATTGTGTTTAACACTCATAAAAAGCTCAGCAGCACGCCGCGCAGGCTTGCCGCGATCTGACCGAAATTGATTCCGTGCCAAATGCCGCAACACCCCACCCCACCCCACACCTACCCCCGCCCATTGCTGTAGGCTGGCTGGCTGACTTTAAAAACCAGGCAGCGCTGTCGGCCTAAGCGCTTTGCCAAAGAGCCAAAAGCGTATGCGGACGTGTCCGCTGCTGCGATACGTGCGATTATAGGGCGGTAAGCGCGCATAAATCTACATGGAACGAGATTTTCTACTTCTCTAGCAGCAGTGAGGGGCGAATCGGCGTGTATTCGCGGTCACTCAAGAAGTCTGCTGCTGCCACTCAGCTGAACGATCTCGTTTTCACATCCGCTGCTGTTGAATTATTTTTGTTTTGATATTTCATGTTTTTTTATTTGAATGGGCAATTATGATGCCTTAATAGCACAAAACAAACAAAAAAAAAATATAAACAATACTATGTAACAATGCTGGACAAATGAGTGAACATTGATTTGGTGATAACTTCACAATTTGTTGTTAGAAGTTTTCATTCGAAGGGAGCTTTTTTGGAAACACCTAAAATGGAAATGATAACAGCGATTGAATTTTTGATAATCAAAGTAACCTTGGAAGTTTAGCGCCATATTACATATTAATTTGTTCAGGTAAAATTTCGCTTCTCCTAGCCGAAAAATCTGGACACGATTTATACACACATACATATGTATGTATGTATTCGTGCCTTGTTCTTATTTAAAACCAGTTTTTTTTTATCTCAAAAGTAATTAAACAAATTTTTGTTTATTTTTACTTTGCTAAACAAAAAGTAGTGCAAAATTTTTCTGGCTTTCGCCAATGAAACTTTGTATAATCTTCGAGATAAGTACAAGCTTGCGATAAAGAAAGCCCGAAGGCTGCTCTCATTCTTTTGTTTTTTTTTTTCTTAATTTGTTAATTTACATTTTTTGCTATACGGAACCATAAACTGCCCTCTACGAGTATTTTTTCATTTCGATTCCTTTTTATGGTCTAAAATTAAAGTGAATGTCATTATGACTTGCAAAGTTTAGATGCGTTTCTTTCTCAATACATCATAATTGAAGCTGTGGTAAAGTGATTTGCTATAGATTTTAGGGAGATGACCCAATTAAACGAGTATCAATCAGCATGCTGGCAATCTATAAGTTTGTACATCTCTCCGGAGAAAGTAGGAACACTTGCCAAGACAAAAGCGCAAAGGAAACCTTCTTTTCTCTGCGCTCATCGCATTCGTAGTTAGTGCGCAAAATGAAAAAAAAAAACAGACGGCAACAAAATGAAACGAAGGTATCGGTCAGCCCCAATGCTTAGCCCACGAAACAAAGGCTCTCAGACTGGTTTTACATCTTCAGCTAGGTCACTTTTTCAGAAAAGCTGCAGCGTATATTGCTTTCCTATATATCCTTTCGGTTGTTTTTTTGCCTACACTCAAAAAAGTGAATGTAAATCTACTACTGAAAACTGTTTATTTTTCAACCAGAATCTGCGTAAGTAATGACACAAGATGTTCAAGATTTGTTTTAAAAAATAAGATATTTAAGAAAATACACATGAAATGTTTAAAATTGCAAAAATTTTGAAAGTAAAATTCAATTTTTTACTAATAATAAACATTAAGTGCTCATATTTACTCAATTTTCAACATCTTATGTGTAATTTCGCTCTACGCAACAAATTTGGTATGTAAAAGTAAACATCCAGTTTTAATTTTATTACACGGTGTGTAAATTTGCACACATTAGGAGAGGAAACTGGTTACCTCTCTTTATATGCGCAAATTTAAACCAAAATCATTTAGCGAAAATTTTTAATATTTTATGTGTAAACTGTGAACAATAAATGTTTAGAATTCAACAAAAAAATTTGAAATTTGTTCTACGCCACACATATGATAAGTAAAAGTAAACAAGCAGTGTTGAATTTAGTTAACACGGTGTGTAAATTTGCATTCATTAGTGGGGGAAAACTGGTTACCTATTCTAGTATGCGCAAATTTAAACAAATTTTTTTTAGATCCGTAAGTAAAATTTACTAAGATTAATGGTGCAACAATTGATCACGGCTAGGGGGATAGGTTTTCTATTGAATTTGGAAAACAAAACGTCACAGCAAGTTGTTCCAGCTTGCCAATGCTGCTATTTGGATATGTTCTTTAAACATTGCTCCTAGTTGTAGGGATTAGCTGAGTAATCTGGCAACACTATGGACCTCATTTGTCTCCGCTAAGCCACGATGTGGCTAGTCAGCCTCACCTAACCTTTATCTTTGTTTGACATCATTTGAAAGGTTCAAGGTGTAGGTAGAATATTGTATGATGCATTTTGGAACGATTTTCCGTCATCCCCTGCCAAATTTGGTTTTCGTTCGAAAAATTACACTGAAGATGACACAACATCGAAATCGGGTTTGTCTCCAAACCCAAATTTGACAAGCGATGTCGGAAACACAAACAACCAAAGAGTAGAATATTATAAGCTAGAGAATCCCAGGTGCCGACAGAACACTGAGAAAAAAATCAATCAAAGTACTAAATTAAAACTTTAAATATAATCAAAATGATTTTTGTTTAATACTTATTAACAATGCCATTGTTAGTGAACGTTTTTATTCTGCACTTCATAGATGCTTTTTCATATTTCGGAAACACAAAATATCATTTTAACATGTTGGCTCTTAAGCATTCTGTAAACTATGTGACTTCAACCGGTAGTGGTTTCCGTTCTAGATGTATACGCAAGAGCGTCGGGGTCAAAAATGACTTATAATAATTGCATCAATTCATGTATGTACGTATACACCAGTGATTATTTTAAGTTCCCTCCCTTCCGGCTATGCTACAACAACAACCCAGCAACTTCAAGATTTGACATTTAGTTTTCTGGGCACGTTCACAAAGTGGATTTGGTGGTACGTGCTTCTTCTCTCACAATGTGGAGTCGAAAATAGCGGCAAAAGTGCTTGACTACGGTTTGGTCGGGTTGATGGTCAAAGCCATATTGCCAGATCATCGCTTTCTGAGTATAATATCTGTTCCAATTATGTCGTAAATAAATAAGGCGATTATTTTAATTGTATGGGGTCAGATAGTACTACCGGTAAGGCAGTAATAGGTAGAAGGTACATGTTTGCACCTATGCTTCTATGACGAGCCCAGAAATATACTTTGGTGTTATGTGGTTATGTTACAGTTTTTGCTAGATGAAGGGTATCCGCAGCGGAACCTAAAACATCGAGCTTAAAGAGCATGGAGAAGAACTCAGACTCTATCTACTAAGCGACTAGGAAAGTAATTACCTCCTCAAAAAAAAAAACACAGAAAAAACGGTATAACGTAAGGGACTAGGTCAAGAAGTTTTTTTAGTTTTTTTCGTGTGGTACTTCCTATCACAAGAATTTAGTCGACGTTTAAATTCATTAAGCGAGTTCATAAAAATATGGACACTTATTCGCCTTGTGGCTATGCATATAGATATATTACATATACAAACATAAATTAATCGCATAAGAGCCGTAATTATTCCGAAAAGTCATAAAATTCCTATAAAAGTCGATATTCTGCTCTGACTTGGCAAAAACCGAAAGCCTTCATCACTTACTGCCGACCAAGAGTCATATCGGATTTATTCGGATGAGATCATTTGGTTGTTGCTTTGTTTATTCGCTTTCAACTGGGCAGTAATTGCAGTTGTACGCCCATGTAAAATCCAGCTTAAAAGAAAATGGAAACAAAAATGTGAAAACTCCCATTGTGTTGAGCAAAACGCTAACAAAACGTTGTTGGGAAGTTGTTGGAAGAGTAGCAACAACAACTGTTGGTATAAAACTCGAGCAACAATGCGAGCAATTGGCGATGGGCCCGGCCAGACAGACACAGCTGAATTGAGTAGATCTGAGCTAAGCTAACTAAGCTTAAGCTGAGCCGAACTACATACTTTACAAAAGAAAACTAAAGGGAAGTGCAAACAATGAGAGCATTGGTGACGGCGGCGACAACGAAGCTAGAACCACCGTAAGCAGCCATGTGTATGTATGTACTTATGGACAACTGTTTGTACAAAGGTCCATTTTATTACTAGCCGCACAATAGGCGCATTGGCAAATAAGTTCATTGGCAGACGAAACAATACAATTGTAAACGAAAACGTTAACACGGATACGCCTCACCAGCTTACAAACATACATCCCTAGTACATAGTGCCAGCAATGATTGCATATGAATATAGAAAAGCATTTTAGATGCATCAGAGCAAAAGCGATGAATCGTTTCGATAGTGTTCACGGTTCTGCTGGAGCCATGCGGGCGCATGAAGGCCGACCGACGTCCGATGGTTTTGCCTGAGACACTCAGACACGGCAGCTACAGCTGGTAGCTGCGCAATTTCCTTGGCTGAGGATAAGGTAAACAGCCGCACAAAGAAACTCGAGAGTCGTAGGTGTGCCTTTGGTGGTTCGACAGTTCAACAATAGGGTCTGGTAAAGTCTTCCTTACCACCATTTAAGGGCGGAATGTGCAGATAGTTAAAGATTTATTATTTTTCACGTTTAAATTTACCTTGTGTTTTTTTTTGCTATTTGCATAAGTGATGTATTACACAATGCTGGTACAACAAACTTTGAACTTTAGTGTTGCCAAAGGAAAAAAAAAATAAAAAAAATAACAAGCGCATCTGCTTTAACAGCAAACGAAGTTAAAGTGGACAATCGGAATGGTCAGTTTACTTTGGCTTTTTTATGGTTTCGTATCGTAAAAAAAAAAAACGCCTATTAGAATGTTCAACGAAATTGAGTTTTCTCTGTCCAAATACGCGTACAGGCGTCGGCAACGAGACAGGTTCAACCTGGCTCAACGTTTACTTGCGCTTTAGGGATGTCCTGAAAGTTAGTAGAGTTTAGCAAACTTAAATTAAAAAAAATCTACACTTACATTTTTTGCTAGGCATACTGGCAGCGTTATTCTTGATGTTGTCACATAATTGGAAGCAGTTAAAATTTCATGACGCATCCTTGCCAAATTAATGAATCCACTAAGTGCTAGCGACAATCTGATATTGGTTGGTCTCCGTTTACTCATTGATTTAATTTTAATGTATACTGTTTTAGGCTTGTCAATGCATAGTCTGTCTGATTCATTACATGATCTACGTATGGCTGAACCTGGTTTTAAAGATCCATTAATATGATAAGCACGCGGTCATTGTACTTCGTTGGGTTGGGCAAAACCGGGACTGTAGACCAAAGCTTACTTCACATTCCGCTCACTTTTGTTGATTTACCAGTTGTGGAATCTCCACATTGAGAACCCTTATGCGATGATACCCCGGATCAGTCGCGCTTGTTTGTTAAGTGTGCGGTTTCGACATTCCCAACCACATTTTTAGATTTTTTTATGTTTTTTAAATATAATCTTCATTAAAATTTAAAAAATGCTTTCCAAATGAACACCCCTAATGCACTTGTAGTGCAAAGTCTCTAAGCCTTTACTTAACAAACTTGCCTCTTTATGTTTATTTGTAGTTATTGTTCTGGCCTGAGGGCAGCAATTACCATTTGAGTCAACTTTTACTGCATTGTTAACTAATTCGCACTGTTCCAACTGCCATTGGGGTGCCATTAACTGACATTTGCCAACCGCTATGCGGAAAACTGCGAACACACCTCTGCCACTAATGGCCCAGCAGGTTTTCACACACACACACACATTCACACAATCATACAAACATTTACTACACGGAGCAGATGAAATGTGCAATTGCTTTCGTAAATTTTCCTCCCTCCATTCCTTCTCCAATCGAACATTGCGTCACAAAAGGATACGTAAATCTTGCGAAGCGGTCATAAATTCTAACAGTCAGTCGCCTAATAGCGCGATCGCATTTGCATTGAAGAGTTATGAGCGTCAAGCCGAGTACAAATTGGTTATTTGGCTGGTGGTGTTTTTCGCTACTTTTACTGGTGTTTTTGTTGTTGTTGTTGTTATGGCATCTGCAGTTTGCAGGAAACGACAAGAGATCAGCAAATGGCAAATGTTGGCAAAATGTTGCTATTTCGTTGGCGTTTTTTTGTGAAGTTCAATTGCTATGCAAATATGTTGTTGTATGCATTTGCATAGATGGGGTCCCTTTTTTGCAAATTAGCAGGAAACGTAAAATAACCATATAGGGGAGCGCATTCGTAGGAAAAGATGTCAATAAGAAGTTAATTACGACATATTGACTATGTGAACATAGCAGAAGAAGCAGATTAGAAGTTAGATTTATGTGAAAAAGGGAAGCTGTATGAAACAAATGCGGAAACGTTTGCTTGCATTTTGTGATGGCAAAATCGTACCAGCACTTACGAACACATCACAGTCATCTAGCTACAAGATAAGGGAGTAGTTTTTTTTAACAAAATGCCAGTAATTTGCTCTATCGTCCATCAGTTCGGCATGCTTTCTGTAGCTCTATAGGAGGAAACGACTTTGAGTTCTGGGGAGAGGAAAAAATATTTGTTTTCAACGCGTACAATTTAACCATTAGCTACCTCCTAAAATTTATTACCGCCACAACCATCTATCATATGTATGTATGTATGTCTGTGAGACCTGAGAATAAAGTAATTCACGATTCTAAAAATTAGATATAAAAGGTTTTATTTTTACTCGTAAAATTTTTAGTTACATTTTGTGTTTCTTTTTTAAGTGATATGTGATTAATCTATTAAAGTATTGACCGTACTTGGCCGGGTTTCGACTATCAAAAACGTGTAAAATGAAAAGTTTTGAGTTTATGTGTAAATTTCGTGCTGCGATTGTTTGCGCGTTTTTGAAGAAAATGGTATTTTTTAGGTATTCTTTATAATTTCAGTAGTGAATTATTTACTACTTGGAGAGGAGAACTCATTTAAGAGAGCAAAAAAGGCGGTTTACAATTTTGTTGTTGCAAAGGCTGCTCGTTTTAAATTTTCAGCAGAAAAATTAGGAAATTTGGAGCTTTCAGGTTTTCAATTGAAATTATTATAATTTTACAATATTTTTTAAAATTAGCTACCGTATGAATCGTTTTTGTAACTAAGTTGAATTTTTTTCTTTAGTATAAATATTTGGTGAAAAAACTGCATTTCAACTTTTTCAATAGAACCACAAATAAAAGGTTACCCTTTTTGACCCATCGCTTGTCAAGGGTTAAGGGTTTTTTGCAAAAATGGGGGAAATCGTATGTCAATAAAAAAAAAATATTTTTTTAATAATCTAAATGTTTAGTCATAATTAGTTTTGGCCACAAAAATGGGTCGAATTACCCATAGTGCATTGGTATACATGCATACAAACATGATACATATGTATGTAGCTAAGCAGAAAGTCGACAACTAGGACGGCATACCAGTATGTACATGGCCACATATTTAGTTATGAGCAGTCCTTCATAGTATGTGCTATAATTCTAGCGTAGTAGTTTGCTTGATGGGAGAGTCAGGGTGTGCCTTGAATTATATAGCCTTAACTATGTCAGAAAATGTGATGAGTTAGTCGTTGAATAATTTTCGTATTCTAATTACCTTCAACCTAAATGCAAAGTGGGTGTGGTGTAAGAAGGCTCGGCGTGTGCTTGTATGGGGCATAGCAGCCAAAGGTCACGAGGAAGTGAATTATTATAATGATACCTTTTGCTATTTGCCAACAGCGAATGTCCTTTTGACAATAGTTGCGTAGAATATGACTATGTTTAGTGCATGCAATCGTTGGAATAACAATAATACTGCGTAGCAAAGAAAATATGTAATAAAAACTTAAAACGACAGATAAAAAATATAGTGCCTGACATATTGATAAGGTCACCTGACTAATTTAAATACTTTCTTTATAAAATTATAACTAGCTACATCAAAATTTAGCACTTTTTATACAGAATTTTTGGAAATTTTTTGATTATATTGTCCCTTCAATTTTAAATAGTTTAATGCAGTGTAAGCTAGAAATGGCAACAAATTATCTTTAATTTTTGGAAATTATTTTTTGGTTGCGCATTTTCTTAGATATAAAATAAAATGCCAACACTCTAGCTCAGTAAAATTAGAATTTTTCTAAAAAAAAATTGCAGTAGCGAATTTTTGATGCAGTTTACTTCTATTCGACACGTAGATCATGGATCCACGGTCTTGCAGATTCCAGATGGCAACATTCCGCCATCTTCAATTTTAGGTTTTTTGGTTTTTTTTGCGATTTGCAAGCTTAGTTTGCATTTTGCGTAAAAAATGGTTCAATCAAATTTGTAGAGAATTTAATTTCCGACATGCTTTGTATAGAGGGATGAAAAAAAAACATTTTTTAAATAATTAGCAAAAACTGTCACGGCTTTCGCCCTTTTTGAAAAATTTTTACGAACATTTTGTTTTTGTAAGACGCTTAGATCACGACCGGGAACGTGCCAAACATAGCGATGTAAAGAAAGCGGCGTAAAACTCCATTCCACATCACGTCAACTAGTACAGTACGATGGCCAAAATTCTATAGGACGGATTACAAAGATTAGGGTCTTAAAATTATCACATAGACGTCTCCTATTGAAAACAGTGTGACCTTTCTTTTGTTTTGAGGTTGCCGATTACGAACATAGAGCATGATTTTAAAAATTCATAATGGCGAATCCAATATGGCGGCCAAAAAACTAAAATCGATTCGGTCCGTTTGAAACGTTTTCCTCTGGGGCTCTTGGGGCCGCTTATTACAAATCTGAGGTCAGGTTGGAAAACTTAAAAATGGCGGACTCGATATGGCGAAAACTTTACAATCAAGGGTTCTTAAGATCTCTGTGGGAGCTTTCGCGGCATGTGATCTATTCTCAACTCCAACTTGATTTTAGTAGATTCATTTTTAATTTGAGAACCGGATATGATGGTAGAAAATGAGATAAATACAACTTGGATGTGTTTCATAAAGATACTCTTTTATCAGAATTACAACCCATTCGAAATGAAATCAAAACAGCAAAATACATCTTAGCTATCCGAGCACTAGAATTATATCACATATGTATGTACTTACATACCTACTTATCTCCACTTCATAAGTTAGTGACCTTCATGTTTTATTGCTATAGTTTTTAGTACATTAATAATGGTGCGAGTAGTTAGTTCATTAGAGCACATTAGCACCTCTAAACTGGCTTAATGGTGCTGCCCAACACTTTGGGTAGAACAAAACAAACCGTTTTTTTTTATTCACTGAGCTACCGAAGGCACCGAACCATTACAGCTTTTCCCCTTCCATTTATTTATTTTTTTTGTGGTGCAATCGGATGTTCTGAAACAAGTGTTGCACATATGTATGTATATATGTATGTATGTTGGCATGTGGAATGCCGTCATGCACGTAATCTGGAGTATGCACCATGAAAATATCCACCTAATGGTCAGAATTTTTCACACATTAGTGAGTTGTAAAGTCGCGCCTCATTGCAACGGATCGCCAAGCGTTGTTAGTAATTTGTACTGCAACTAAGCGATTATTCTGCTGTATGTAGTACTGCAAATAAAAATGTGGCAATCAGCATTAGTTTTAACGGCTGCCCATCAGCAGCAGCAGGCACCAGCAAAGCAACGCTGATACAAAGGCGTACATACATAAGTGAAGTAGTGAATTGAAATAAATGCAAGAAAAGAGAAGCTTCAGATGGAAGCAGTACAAACTTATTGTGTTTAAATATTGTATATACATACATTCGAACAAAAATGAAAGGAAAGGCAAGAATTTCCAATCGAGAAATCCGAAAGCATTTTGCCACGAACCTGGCACTATGCAGCAGTTGTGGCTGCAGGGCAGCAGTCAGTCAAGCTGGCGATAGGCAACGAAGAAACGTGTCAGCAATTCTCATTTCTCCTGCAATTAATTGATGTCTTCAATTAAAAATGCAATGCACGACGAAACGCTGCATCAGCAGAAGAGAAAAGTAGGTGACCCATCATCATTAAGCTTCATCAACAATCGACAAGCCGTGAGTGAGCTGCCAGCCATCTGTAGCATCGATGAAGCAAAGCTTTCAATGCGAATCTAGTGATTGTGGGGCAGCAGCGCCAGCAGCTGCATCATAAAAGTGGCTGTGGCATGCAACCGCAGCAGCAGCAGCAGCAGACATGATTTTCAAAATGCGTACACAACCATCTCAGCAGCGGCCAGTGGCAACATTACATCAATCGTGCGCCAGTCCACGCCAGCATGACGCTGCAAACATTCCATAAAACACAATGGACTGACTAGCTAATCAGCCAGCAATCGATGCATGGACGATGGACGTGCATGTATTTAGATATGTATGCACAAAGTGGCGATGAAATTTATGTTCGCTTTTGCGACCAGCTGTGCTACCAACTTAGGACAGACTCTCGGCCACTGGCACTTGCGCCACTTTTACTTAATGAGAATGCGAATACGAATGTGAATGGCATTGCCAGCGGCCCTGCCCAGCCACCAGCCACCAGCCACTAGCCACAGACCACCGGTTGTCCAATGAACGTCTTCTAAAGGATGTCTGTCTGCAACAAATATGCGCAGAATAACCAGCAATCTTCTTAGGCAAAAACCAGTCTATAACTTACTTTCGTCGTCGAATCGTAGTCGTAATTAACGCATCAACGCGTTGAGGAGAATGGCAGTTGATTTATTTTATTATTTATAAGCATTTTCTTCTTTACGCTGCTGGCACTGCATCTGCTTGCGAGTGCATTAGTACATAGATTTTCTTATCTCTTCGCTCCATTAACTACATTCCTGGTACTAATCGATCAATTTTCTTCTCTCTCTCTCTCTCTCTCTCTTTTGCACTCTTCATTGCAGATCGACGACGCAGCCATACAGGTGTACAAAGATGGTGACTATGGCGCCTATTTGGATTTGGAGTCCTCGCTTGCTGAACAAGCGGAAGAAATTGAAGGTCTTAATTCTAGGTGAGTTCGCTGGCGAGTAATTTAAATTTAATTTAAGTGGACAAAAGTGGCTTATGCAGAGCGAAGTATGCCAGTTGCGCACTTGAGCAACATTTGGTGAAACTTGAGCACCCAATGCGCATTGTTATGAATTATTTAATATTTTTATGTAAATATTATTGCAATTGCTTGTAAAAATTTCCTCACAAATGAGCATTCATGTTGGCATTCGAGTAGAAGGTGTTGTGTTATTTGAGCTTTGTAAGTTTCACACCTACAACTTTTCTTTGAGATTAAGTCATTTGTGGTTAACAACAATAAACAACAAAAAAAAACTCTGTCTGTAGAAGCAATGAATAAAGTGCTTTATTAGAATTGTTTAATTAAGAGCAGTCATTACTCACCCACACTTCACTCAAATGTCTGTATGAATTTATTTTTTATTTTTTTTGTTTTTGTTTTGTGAAAACAATGCCAAAACTAGTTGTTGTTGGCGTGATTACTCACAAACATGTGGTGTAGACACCTTTCAATTCGCCAAGTTAAATGCAAAGCGCAATGCGCGGTGTAACTTCAGGAGTATCTATGAAGTCATTTGCTAACGCAAATGCTGCAGATGCTCACCTTGCGTAAATTTCATTTATAACTTTTGCATCAAATCATAGCTAATTAAAAAAAAAAAGTGAAATATCTGTTATGTACTGAAATCTCCAAATACATACATATATATGTATACAGTTAAATACGAATATCTCTTCGAGTAAATGCTGCAATACTCACTTTGCTAAAGTTGCTTCGACATTCTTCTCTTTGAAAGGGAATTTGTCTTTTAAGTACGGCAAGCAGCCTTTAAATAGATTTCGGCTAAGATAGAACTAACCTTCAGCAAAACAACCCGAAACAACGCGAGTGATTTAAGTTCCCAAAGCCTAGCTAAGGTTCAACCGCGTCGTCCTCGGAACAACTACGACTGTAACAATCGAAGGAATTGTGAAGTTGTAGCGCATTGAGTTTCTATTGGATGAATCACGTAACTTTGAAATGATAGTCGTTCAAACGATACTGAAAAAGCGATGTCGTCAAAACACAGACTCAGGGATTTTTCTTGCTGTTACATGTTCCTCCTACTCTTACGCGAACCAATTTGAAATCGAGTTGACGATTTCGCACAAACGATCAAACAATTTTCGGTGTTCATGAAGCAAGATAATATCAACATGACGTCGTCCAGACAATTGACGCCGTACGTGATTCATGCCCTGTGTTGTCAGCACCGAGAGTTTGTGCTTGGTCACTAACTCCTGTGTGAGCCGACCAGAAGGAGCACACAAACTTGAGATGGCGTGCAATAATGTCAATGGCAAAAAATGTCTGGGACCTTGCAACGTCTACTACAGCTGCCATGTAAAGGGGTGTTTGTGGTGGGAAAGAGACTCTAGCCACAATCCGCATCAAAGCGAGATTCTTCAACATCTCACTAATCTGCGCCCATGCCCCGACGGAAGAGAAGGATGATGCGTCCAATGATCTTTTCTGTGAGCGCTTGGAGCGCACATACGAGCGACTTGAATGCCAGGGTGGTCAAGGAAAGGGATCTTTGGAACCACCGTCGGAAAATTCAGCCTCTACGACGAAACGTCCGATAACGGACTGAGGCGAATCGACTTCGCCGTGATGCGAAACATGGTAGTATGCAGTACTAGGTTTAAGCATAAAAAGATCCATCACTGCCTCCGGATCAAAAAACGAGAAATCAAATCGATCATGTTGTGACAGACGGAAGGTATGCTTCCAGTGTTTTAGACGTACGTACACTCCGAGGCCCAAACAATGACTCGGACTACTATATACGCACCCGCCTCTGTGCAGCAAAAAATGTGCGCCCAAAAATTCTAGTAAAGCTTAACGTCGAAAAGCTGCAATCACAACAGGCAGCCAATGCATTCGCTACTCGACGCTACTCTGAAAGTATTCAACTCGGAGCCCGCTGGTGGTAGCACAGGAAGAGGGAGGCCCCCACTGCATTGGAAAGGCCAAGTGGAGAAGGACTTGGCTTCACTTGGCTTTTCCACTTCGCGTCAGTTGGCTTTGTTGAACTCGGCCAAAATCGCCGGGGCGGTTACAGCGCCAAATATAGGGCTGCCAGACGTCCCGGTTTTCCCGGATATGTCCCGGTTTTAGACTATTTGTCCCGGTGTCCCGGTCCAACCTTAAAATGTCCCGGGTTTCGTTTTAGGGTCCCGGTTTTCGATTTGATTGCACAAATTTGAATAAAATTTCAAAAATCACTACACTAAGAGAAAAAACGCGTTGTAATATTCAGAAAAATGTTATGAATTCAATGAGGGAAATAACGCATAGCAAACATGAATATTTTCTATTTGATTATCGTTTAAAAATGTTCGTAATTAAAAATAATACTTTCATAACACGCACGCGTGGTGTTGATTCAAACTCAACATTTAAATGCACATTTACATGTCTGGCTGTAGCTGAGTGCGCGAAGATGCTTGCCACAATTTGCTAATTTCCAGAGGGTCAGGGTTCAATTCCCATTACAACCAGCATGGAATTTAAATATTTTTTTTGACTTAATATGAAAAAGCAATCGGTAATTGCAAATCGCTTCATTTTAATATGGGCGTATTTGAATTGAATATTTCTATACTAAATACATACTAAAATTTTGTATACTTAAATGAATTACGAGTTGGGTTGGTGCTCTTTCATATGCGTATTTTTTAATTTAGAATGCTTTTTTAATTCTAAACTTCTTTCTCTCAGTGCACCGGTTTAATTTGTGAAATAGTTACATTTCGAGATAGTTGAACTTTGCACAAGCAATAGTTGATGATTAGTATAATATACCTAAATACGTTCAAAATGACGTGCACAGAGTTTTACAATTATATTAAGGATAAATAATATAAAAAAAACTTTTTAATATACAACCCCCACGCTTTTCATTTTCAATCTCATAAATTGGTTATAACGACTTTTGCTAAAATTTCAAAATCAAAAGTTATCAAAACAAATTCTATGGGACTGAGAAATATTATTTTCTACTTTTTAGTCCATTTATAAAAGCGTTGTATATTAAAAAGTTTTTTTTATATTATTTATTTTCTACTTTTTAGTCCTGTCTGAATAAAATTTTGCAATAGATATTAAAATAATTCAACGATATTAATAGAAAGGTGCACACACATGCATTTACATATGTATGTACATACAAACGAGCACCAATTAATTTTATTTAAAGAAATGGCGTGTCGTCTATTTCCGCTGTAGCGAACGTAGTACATAGGGCGACATCTAGATGTCATCTACCTCGCCCTATTCACTACAGATGTCGCCCTATGCACTAGACTTTTTTATAGGAACTTTGCAAAGCAAAGGTTTTATGGTGTCGGACACAAACATTGCAAGTTGATAAAAGCGTTGTAAAAAGACAGAAGTTTTGAAACAAGTTCACAGCAACGAAAAATATGACTGATATTTTAATGTTATCTTGTATTAAATTTTTTTCTTTCATAAAACCTAGAGTACTTATAAGTACAGTGCCGTACAAAATTATTGTCTCGAAGGCTCTTTCATCAGATCACAATTTCTAATCAGATCTTTTAGACAAATTTTGCAATGTAGCTTTTGAGCCAATTAATAAAGTGCAAGTCTGAAGTTGCCAGCAAATTTCGTTGATTTTTAGCATTTATTTTTTTTGCAGACCGTGTCTTCCATATAAAAAGAATTATCGAACATAGTTTGTATGGAAGAAACTCTCAGTAAATACCAATACCAAAAATCAACTAAAATTTAATGGGCTGCAAAACTTCATTTTAAAAATTTTTATAAAAAGTCTGATTAGAATGTTGCAAATTTGTATGCAAAATTTATTGAACTTTCCCGAGTTTAGCACAAAGTTTAACAATTTTATTTTTATGTTTTTTGATATATTTAGTATAAACTGTATTTTTATAAAGAATAAAAAAAGGTTCATGCATTGTGAAAAATTCTTTGTGCTTTAGTTGTGATAAGTTGTTTTGTTTTGTTGGCGTACGTTGTAATGATCTCATGATCTCGTGTTTTAATGTTTTTGTTTTTGTCTGTCAAAATAAAATTTCACTGCATCCTTTCGCACGTCGAAATGAAAGGGAAGGGAGCGAGAGGCCCTCCCTAAAGTGTCCCGGTTTGGCAACAGAGATATCTGGCAGCCCTAGCCAAATAGGAAGAAGAAAATTATTTTGTGAGCTATTGTATGTACTCGTGCAAATAGTTTTTCCTGGAATCTGCATTTGACAGCTTGCTTGCAATGTTGCTCACACAAACTCAAATATACATACATACATATATGTATTGACAAACACGCAAACTCATGAATTCTAAGAATACGAAGGCCACTTCACATTTGAGTATCGAATGAATGGCGTTAGACAGTATGGCCACCATCACTGCCAGCACAGTCACTGCAACCGTCATCGTCACCGCAATCAATCAACAAATGCTTTTCGTAAATTAATACTACTCGCACATTCATAACTGTATGAATGCACGAACGATGATCAAAAGTAACTACAAACATATGTATGTAGAATAGAAGGAATTTAGATTGTGGGGTAGTAGCTTGTTTATCTACTGATAAGAATTTGTTTACCAAACTGCGCAAAAAGATCAAGTTAAGGAATATTGCGAATTTTCTCATTCTAATACTCGTGTATCTACAAACATACACACATAACGAGTAAGATTACATTTCGTATACCTAAAATGTGTAAATAAAAGTTATGGTTTGCGATGTGAAAGCTAAAAGGCATTAGATAGATAAGCAAGCGTAGAATGGAGAACGAATGGCTTGTGCAGCCGCAAATAGCAATGATTCAATGCACTTTGTGTACAGCTGAGTGAGTGGATGGATGACCATGCCCACTTTGCGACGAGTGCTAAACGCAATCAGCTTTGATTATTTTCATGATTAATGCAGCATTTTCTATGAAACAGCCAATGCGTCTGGCCGGTAAAGTTAGAAAGTGTGCAACAAAAATAGATTTATTGTTCATAGCCCGCAGGTATTTGGTGAATGTTTGCTGTTATGGCGCTGGCAATTTTTTTTTGGTTTTTTTGTTTTCATTTTTTTATTTTAGTTTCTTTGTTTTGATGAAAGTCAATACTCGTATTTATTGCATTGACTGTTGGTTTTTTGTTCTCGTTTTTCGTTTATGCATAAACTCTACGCTCTTCTGGCTTCACTGCCACCTCTTCTCTGGACGCATTTGCTTGCCTCGCCTGTTTCTGTTCGATTTTTATTTTGATTTTATGGTTTAAGGAACGGCGAAGAAATTTGCCAGAACTGTCGAAAGTTGGCGATAAAAGATCAACACACACATGCACATGCACGTTTCCATGTGCACGCCATCGCTGCAGCATGCCACTTAGCCAGTACGCCGCTTTGAATGGCTAAATTTCACTTTCCGTTCTCTTGGCTTTTGAAAGCAGACAAACTTTATGGACGGACGAACGGACGGACAACCGAAAAGAGTTACTTACCGCGACTGTCAGGCAAGACGGACACAGTGGCGAATACAATTTACCTTGAACCCATTATGCAGCTCTGGCTGTGGCTGCTCGCTGCTCGCTGCCAGTTGGACGGCCAAACATAAAAATGCGCACACATGCAGTGGGAAGTTGCAGTTGGGTGCTGAAACTCCGGTGGTAGGCTGAAGCAGGAAGCGTCCGTTTCGGGTTTTGCAACATTGCATATCAACAGCAACAACAACAGCAACAGCAGCTAGAGGAGTAGCTGTGCAGCTGTGCAGCTTTACAACAAAGCTTTCGTGGGCTGCTGAAGCGCAGACAGGGCACAGCGGTGGCGAGGTCCGTCCGAATGGCTGGCTACCTGTGTGTGTTCCCGCCACTCGATACCGTCGAGTGGGTCTCATGGCGTTGGTGGCTGCGGTTTCAAGTTGACAATTGACGATGAGCAGCCAGCGAGGCTGTTGCGTTGTTGGGTTTCACTGGGTTTCTGGGGCACATTAAATACTTCTCTTTTTTTCGAAACTTGTAGAGTTTTTACATAGATACATTCATGTGTGGGTGCTCTCTACGTTGAAGCGGCTAACTGCAGACGATGCTGATGCGGCCGCATGTTGCATGTGGACATTCGAAGTTCGCCATTTTCTTGGCCTTTCACTTGATTATTTATTGCGAACAAAAAAGTGCAGAAGGAGGCAGCGATGCTGGCAATAAGTGGCTGAGAAAAGCGATCGTTTTTTAATAACTGCCTCGAGTGACTGCAGAATAATAATTAGTTGATGAAAGTGTTTACGTTTGGAATATATTATCGATGGCACACTTTTCACTTCCTTTCGAGTTTTGCGAGAGTAACGGAAGATTTAGAGCTTGAGCGGCGGGAGTGCGCTTTGCGGTGAAATTATTTAGCCTAAATATTTAGTGTTTTCTAATGAAATGTTAAAATCCAAAAAATACAAAAGGTTAACAAAACCGCTAGTATGTACTTTAAAGTTCTTCTATTTTCCGCGTAACTAGTTATTGCTGTGTTAAATAATACCCAACATGACAACATTGCAAAAATGCAACTAATTTGTGCTAATTGCCGCTAAAAGCTAAAGGCGAAGTATGTCGAGTATTTTGAGAGAATTGAGTCTGAAATGAAATCGCAGAGATGCATAGTAACAAGTCGGTGGCATGCAAAGTGCTATGAGCTGGTACAGGTAAGGGCTTAAACAAACCAGCTTAGTGCCACATAACTACATTCATACCAAAGACTTGTCTGGTGATGATGGTGGACACCAGTTGGAGTGGAACGCGACTTGCGATTAGCCGCGTTGCACATTGTAGTTGGTGCAAACGCTGCTACGCCATTATTACATACCACAGGGACAACATTTATGTAGACGTTGCCGCCATGTAAATTGGAAGATGGCATGCATTCGGCACAACGAGATGAGCCACAAACAGGAACACGTAAGGAGCGTTTTGTACGAGTAGTGGATAGTTTTGCATTGAGTTGCATGCAACATTTAGTGCAAAAAATGCAACTCTGACGCTTTCAGAAACTCTTTAAAGGGAGAAATTCGTTTAGTTATTTTGGAAATGTGACAACATTTTTTTAATGTTGATTACAAAAAAGACACGTCACCGCCAAAAATACGTAAGCGACACTTTTTTTTTAATTTTAGTTTTGATGCATCTAGATTCTCAAGTAACATTTCTGCAACAAAAAAAGAAAAATTTTTAAAACATGTCGCTTACGTCCTTGTGGGGGTTAGGTCTCGATTATAAAGTCAATGTTGCTTTGAGATAACTTCTTTCATATAAACCCCATGTCTTGCTAATCAATAGATTTGATGCATAAATGGTTAGGATAGGTTAGGAAACCGTGTCTTCATGCTTCTAGTCGGTCTCTATGAAAGCCAAAAAAAGGCACATCCATCCAATCGAGGTTATTCCAAAGCCGAATAGTTTATGTAACAAACACTACTACTTTGACATAAGAATTGGTGAATCAATTTCTCTTCTTCTTTATGCTTAAAAGATGTAAGTTATAAACTGTGTAAAAAGGGATAAAGAGATAGAGAGAGAGGGAGAGAAATTGTTGCTAAAATAGCTCCAATATGCTGTGATGACGCCGGCAAGAATTATTTATGTTTAACTCCAAAAGGTGTTCAGTTCCTTATTTGCTAAGCTTCGGCCATCTAAACCAGTACCCGACATACCAACACATTCAAACGATTCAATAAGTGAGACTGTGTGCGTTAAATTCACTGCTCAGCTGGCGCTCTTCGTATGCGTGTTAAATACACATGTGCTCAGAGACCGCTCACTGATCTATGACCTGTCGACCACTGATCTAAACCTTAAGATTTCATAGTCATCGCAGTTAGCTGATTTGTTTCTCCAAATCGACTAGTTCCTTTCTCTCCAATATTACATGGTCCAAGATACTAACAGATAGAAATTTTGACCTGATTTAGTGATCCTAACAATGAGCTACATTTCCGGAAAATTCTTGACTTCACTAGTTTGGAGCTTAACGTCAACGAATAGAGTGCGCTTCCCTAGTAGAGACTAACTAGGCCGTATTAGATCGGATGGCAAAGATCTTCTCTTGAAATACACGGTAGGCTTCAGGCAGTAGATAGAATGGCCTGATCTGCAGATCTCTTACCTCTTTTGAGCCGTCAGAGTTTACGGTAAAATTTTCCTTTGGTATCCATCGTTACCACAGAATGGGGTAATTGGACCCATTGTATCCCCTCCATTAAGTTCACCTAAGATGTAATATTTGGTCGGATGCTGTGCACATACTGTGAATTACGTGCGGTAACAGTCCTGAATGCGTTTTTTATAGGCCTACTATGCTGCCAGGCCTTTCTTTGTTTTCTATTCGAGAAGATAGGCCAACCACTTAGCAAAGTTTTGTAGAGCCCAAATATTTGTTTCACCACCTGTAGCGAAGTCGTTAAAAGTGCGTACTACTACCTAGTTCGATCCCTGGTCAAAGCAACAACGCAAAAAATTACAAAAATGTTTTTTTCTACCCACAGAGGTCGCCCCTCGGCAGGCAATGGCTAAAAGCTTTCCATTTCCCGTTCGGAGGCGACATTAAACTCTACGAGCCTCCATTTGTGTCACAACATCAAGACTCACACCACAAATTGGAGGAAAACCTTGGCCACAGACCATAGACTAAATGCGTTCCAAATGGTCTAAAAAATATGGGTTTTATATGCATTTGTATCTATAGTATATGCAAAAAAAAAAAATCAAAAACTTAGCATGCCATCGTACGTGTGTTTACTTAACTGATTTCATATTCCTCTGGGTATTATTAGCTTCTTTCTTGAATTCTCTTATATCGCCTTTCCATAGCTTATATGTTTGTATGTATGTATGTATATAAATAGCGGTGTATGCGGCACCAAGTAGAATTATTATTCAGCAATCGATGTTCTTAAATGGTCATTGAACCAAAATCAATCGAAGTGGTGGCGGGGAACGGTGAGACGAAACGAGTCGCTGAGCAATTGCCAATTAACTATTATACTGGTTGATTTATAACCGTACGGCTGGGCAGATTAACTGCTTTGTTTTTACTTTGCATTTATTTTGTGGTTGGACCAGAAACGGACACACCTGTAAATTTGTAATGAACTCTTATTGTAGTTGTATTGGTGAATTTTACGGCAATTGACGCCTCTAACAAAGTTTCTTACCTACCTCTATTTTTTAAATTTTATTTTCTTTTGAGTAATTTGCTTACATTTTTAATTAACAATATCATCGTTTTTTTTCTTAACTCTTCCTCTTTTCTCTATTTATTTACAGTCGCAAAAACTCATTGGTAGTGCGAACACAGCTAAGCGTGCGGGTACATGCCATTATTGGTAAGTAAAACTACCTGGAATTGTTGTGTAGGTATGCCTAGTAAATAGTATATTTAAGTCACAGAAAATTGTAAAAAAAAAAACGCAAACACGAAAACAAAAAACAATTCAGCGAAATAGCGGCGGTCGTTTGCAGAAATTCCCACACTCATTCATTAAATACTTCCAACTGTTTATTTGTTGTTGTGTTGTTAATGCAAAACAATAAACATTTCCAGCTATTAACTGCCGGTGAGCTGGCAGCCATCAGCCATGGCCCCCGACAACAACCACCACTCAGGCGGCAGTCAAGGCATCACATTCACAAATCAATTCATTCGTCCGACAATTTAGTCATAGTAATTGGCAGTCAGACAGACATATGGACACACATACATACATACATGAATTCCATGTATCCATGCTTTCTGGTGGGCTAACATTTGTTTTGGCTTTGATCGGCAATAATCATCTCGGCCACCTTCTCGCCATATAAACAATGTTAATCTGTCAACATGACACTTGTATTTGGCCTTGATTTGTTTCGGTCATAAATAGATGCAAACATATGCAGATACTTATATATGTACATATGTATATACTAGAGATACACTAGTTATAAATAGATTACGTCTATGTAAGTATATCCGTAATGCCTATGAATACGGTTTGTTCTTTCGAAAACACCGTAATCTTATTAAAAGAGCGGCGTGCTGCGCTTAACAACGGGCCACCGAGTGAATTTCCGGCCAACTGGAATGAAAATTGAATGGAAAATAAAATAAGCGCAAAGAATTTGATGAGCTAAGACGCGTTATTTATTTATTGAATAACAGTAAAGAAATTGTCTGCTAACAATGAATTGCAAACCAGCATCTGTTGAAAATTTCCTCAGAATTTCTACTGAAAGTAGGGTGGTTCAAAGACAAGTTTTGCCTTTTCATTATAAGTCGATGTTCGGACACGGAAACTTTTGTTGCGGCAACTCGAAGCTTGTAGGGGAGAGAGCGTCGAGGAAAGGGGACATTCAAGAAGTCAGATTTACGGAAGTTATCATAAAGCCCTTGGCAGCCTCAAAGATACAGCGCGTAAGAGCGAAAGAGAGCACTCAGTTCATAAACATCTCAGACTAGTTAGTTTGAATTAATACCTCGTGATCATGTCTCTACGAAAAAGAATGGTCCATTCCCAAACGGCGTGTTGCATGCCTTCACTTTCTGCATATTTGCATGTTTCGATTGGCCTTATATATATACTCCCCGTGCCAAAATTAAAATCGCACCACAAATAGAAAAATTTTAACAATTTATTTATTTTTTTTTAGTTTGTAATAGATGATACAAAATAGGGCTATTCGCGATCCGGTGCAAATGGCCTAGCATCATTGCATTGCAAATTTGTATTGCAAATTATTTACAATACACAAACAAAATACACGCATTTGCATTTGTCATGGCTTGACAAATTCGCAATACCGAAAATCCATAGCATGAAAGTGCTATGCATTGCAACTCTGGTTGACATTTCTATCAACTGATTAAAAAAGTTTTACCATGATAGTTTAATAAAGGTCGCTCACAATCCATGGCATATTTCTGCAATTGTATAAATTTGTCAGCTCTTATGCACCGAATCGCGAATAGCCCTAATGTGTATTTTTCAGTACGTGCAAAGTTTGTACATACATTTACACCCTGTGACAAAATTATAAGCGCACCTTAAGTTGTAACGATTTCTTTTTTTGTTTCTTTCCTTCGGTCATTTCTTATAATACGTAAGTTTTAAGCAAAAAAAAATAACCGACTTGAATTCTCATATAAAAATTTAGGAGTACCTTTAAATTATCGAAATCGATTGACGTGGTCCAGAGTTATGCGGTAATATATTAAAAAACATATTTCGTCGAATTGATAACCTCCGACTTTTTTGATGTCGATTAAGAATAAAGTTTAATTTTCAAATGAAACCGTGTAGGCCTAAATTTGAAACTCTGCGCATTATTTTAAAAATTAAAAAAGTTTTCGTAAAAATTTGTAGTTTTTTAATTAGATTTCTTAGAAAGATTTTGAATACGCAAGTTTAAAGTAGGTAGGACTTACCGTTGGTTTTTGCCAAGTTTATTTATATTTTTATATATATGTATGTTTGTACTTTGTATGGAAAAAAATGTACAACACCGACAGGAAAAAAATTGCCAAAACAACGTTATGTCCCAGCTACTTCAAACTTGCACTTTATTGTATTAAAAAATAAAGTAATCTAATTTAAAAGCTAGGAATTTTAAAGAAAGGTTGTTAAATTGTTTTAAATATTGGGCACAGTTTGAAATTTGGGCTTATACGGATTTAGTTAAAGATTAAGCTATATTTTTTTATTAAAAATAACCGAATTTACTTAAAAAAAAAAAAACAATAAAATAAATTGTTATAACTTGTGAACTTGAGGTGCATGTATAATTTTGACACTGGGTGTATATTAGGGCCGCTCAATTTGTATGGGAGATTTTTTCGGCTATGCGCGTATAGCACGTTTAATTATAAGCAAATCTTCCGGATAAACCATGGGTCTAAAATCAATTTGGAGTTTGCCAAATTGGGAAAATGGCTTTCTTAGCTTTTTGCTGTAGTGTCGTAAAGAACTGCTTAAATTTTGTATAAAATATGCTATAAGTAGTATTTTTGTATGAGGTATCCATATATGCACTTATCTTTTTCTTAAAACTTCATACAGAGGGCACAACAGTGTAAATTTTCCCATTTTCTTCGAAACCTATTTTCGCAATTTGGCGAACTTCAAATTGATTTTAGACCGATGGTTTCTTCGGAAAATTTGCTTAGAAATACACGTAGAATCCTTCTATTCTATACGAGCATAGTCAAAAAAATTTACCCTCCCTAGTGTACATACATATCGTTACCTTAATTCACAAAGGCCGTAACCAACACCAACCAATTTTAAAGTTTGAGTACCAAAAAAAAAACGGAGTTGCATGCTACTTTTTAAAAAGTCGTACCTGTTTTTGATAGTCTATTTAAAATGTGTTTTGCCTCTCCTGTAAAATAAAAACATTTTTTTCATTAGGGTCTTTGTGAATTAAGATAACGATATGTATGTGTAAACTTTGCACCTAATGAAAAATTCAAATTTGGTACCATCTACACTTTTGCTTTCGTTGAGGTAGCTCCAAAGCGTGATCGCGCAATTTTTATTACCTTTTTTCTTGATTTATGGGAGTAAAAATGATATAGTGGGAGGCAAATCAAGTCTGTAAGGTGAATGGCTCACCAGATCGATGTCTTCGCTGTCTAAGACTTAAAGAGATATTTAAGCGAGTGTGTTAGAAACTCCATTTCCATTGTGATGAATGATCTTAGACTTTTGGCAATGAAATGGCTTGGCGCTGTTAAGAACCACTTTCCGACGTTTCTGGAATGCTACAATTTCTTCGAGGCCAAAAGATCCAAAAGGCCAAAGATCGATTGCTTTTTCCGAACTCATATAATGCACAAATGCATTTTTCTTCCATATTTTTTTTTTTTTTTGGAAAGTGTCTCAGCCAAACACTTGGCAAAAATGTGATCGCCAGAGCTTACTATCTCCATAAATAACACAAGCTCTTAAATTGGACATACAAATATGTATCTAATCGCCAAAAAAATCTAAAATTTTAGTACGCTATGCCGCTTAAAAAAACAACTTTTTTAATTAATTTAATGCATATGCCATTTTTATTTTTCCTTCCTTTCTTTCACA
>NW_016161829.1:29610-48117 GCF_001687245.7 Rhagoletis zephyria | reverse complement strand
TGATGTTAGGAGATACTTCGTCTTGTCCTCGTTTACCACCCGACCCATTCTCTTTGCTTCCTTGTCCAACTTGGAAAAGGCAGAACAGACTTCTCGGTTTTTCCCGCCGATGATGTCAGTGTCATCGGCATAAGCGGTTCAGTTCTGCAGCTCTTATTATCTTCTCCAACATCAGATTAAAGAAGTCACATGAAAGGAAGTCGCCCTGCCTGAAACCCCGTTTGGTGGCGAACGGCTCGCAGCGGTGTTTCCAAATTCTGGCAGAGATGGTGGTATTGCTCAACGTCACTTTACACAGCCGTATGAGTTTTGAAAGGATGCCAAATTCAGGCAACTCCTTTTAGTGCTGTCGAAAGCGGTTTTAAAGCAAACGAATAGTTGGTGAGTGTCGATCCTTTTCTCGCGGGTCTTTTCCAAAATTTGGCGTATTGTGAATTACTGGTCTGTGGCGGATTTGCCAGGTCTAAAGCCACACTGATAAGGCCTAATCATTTCATTGACGGCGGTATTCAGTCTTTCACACAATAAATTCGATAAGACCTTACAACCTATGCTTAGAAGGCTGATTTCGCGGTAGTTTTCACGCTTGGCGGGGACGCCTTTCTTGTGGATTGGGCAGAGCGCACTTGAATTTCAGTCGTCGGGAATGCACCTTATTAGCATAATCGCTTTCGTACCTCGTCATAGTCAGGCGCTGGCATATCGACCCCATCGTCATCGACTGGGGACACGGTTTCGTATTCTCCACTTCTTTCAGTGCTTCTGCCAATCAAAAGGGTCGAAAAGTATTCACTCCATAATTTGAGTACATTCTGGACTTCGGTCACTAGGTCGCCAGGTTGTTCCTACAGGAGTCTTGAAACTTTCTGTAAGTCGCTCAATTCTCTGCTAAAAATTTCGGGTGTTTTTTCTGTCGTCCAGCATTTCAAGCATTTTTCTCTGCAGCTTCTTGACACTCCTCATCGTGACAGTAATGAGCGGGAAATGTGGTTCCACTGCTCGCGTATGTCGGTTTGTTGAAGAGTGCTCTCTCACTGCAGGTGTGAGAGTCGAGCGGTGAATCCATTGGTCGTCTGTTTTGATTGCAGCTTTTCGACGTTGAACTTTCCTTGCATTGTTGTTTCTTTGCTACACCGAGGTGGGTGCGAGTCGATATTTGGCGCTCGGAGTGTACGTATTTACATCTAAAACCCTGGAAGCATGCCTTCAGGTTATCACAACATGTTGCCGGCCATGGACCAGCCGGGCATAAGCACCTTCGCGGTTAAAGGTTCGGATATTCCACGTGCATCGTCATCAAAAGAAGGGGTATCATCCGAGGCATGTATTTTTTTTCATTTGGCAGGGCTTTAACGTGGCGGGACCCAAACCCAGCGCGCGCGGGATGTGACGCCTTCCCACTTCAGCTCGCTCCAAAACTAGTGTTCGGTCGCTACCAAGAGGATTCATGGATATAAATATCCGGACGTAGTGAGCTGCGATTTGAGCCGTAAGCACACGAATAAATTCTGGGCTCTCTCAGGTGAATGGAAGTCAAAAGCTTTGCAGTACTGGGAAATGTACAAAACATAGTGGTCAAAGGCGAATATCTCAACTAAACCCTGATGTATTTTTAAATTCATAGCTCTACATACCTGTATAGTAAACCAAATAGCCGGACCAGACGTTATTCAAAATAAAAAATAAACTTTTCCGTATACTCTGTAATATTCCTCCGCAATTTTGTAAGGTATACCAACAATTTATAATCGTTGCTTTGCAGCGAAATATCTTCTCTTAAATTGTATACATATGTATGTATAAATATGAGGAACATTTTGAATATGCAGATTTTGTATGCTGGTATATTCATTTGTGCTGAATATGTTACTTGATTTTGTTTTGTCACACCGTGTAATAAATAAAAATTCATTAAGGTTGACTTATCTATTTTAAAGTATAGTTAAATCATTAGATAAACTTAACTACAGAAAATCTGTGTAATTTTTCTGTAGTAAAGTTTAACTAATGATTTAACTATAATTTAAAATAGATATATTAGCAGACTCTAATATGCTATTTTTATTATAGAAATTTATGTGTTTTCTGCCATCTGCTGTAAATACTTAAGAAGTAAACGTCTTAGCTGTTCACCAAACCGGTCTATAGTTTTATCAATAATCTCAGATTGGTTCTGTGATACAAAACTTTCGATGTACGCTTAGATGACTCAAACCTTAAAAGAAAGTAATAAACAATTGAACTATACATTTATTTATAGTTTACCGTTCAATCCATTTTCGCTCATTGTCGACTGCAGCCAGGTTTTTACCCTTTTTAAATGGAAGTGCTTTGAAGTTAGAGAAAATAACTGGATACAGAACCGGATGATCCACATATCCACTTTTTAAATTAATTTACTAATTATTTTATTAGCATTGAGTGTATAATTTGTTATATAGTACATATATAGGAAAAAACTTGAAAGTTAGGGGGGGAGGGGCGAAATTATCGAGCAAGCATTTCCTGGTATTATTTTTGAATATCTAGGCAAAAATTTGGAAGTTTGGGGGGCGGCTCGGGCCCCCCAGCCCCTACCTGTCTACGCCCTTGCCAATGGGTGCATTCCATAAACGCCAATGAAAAAATTATTTTATACTTTTATATGTATATGTTGAGACAAATAATTTGCTGAATGTATCACGCACTGATTGCAATAAAAACTGGATGCAAAAAAAAAAACAAAAAAAAACTTAATAGTAGTGGGATTCATGAAACGTTGCAAAGTTGTTGCAAATGTAGCATTTGTTGCAAAATTTTCCACCATGCAACACAGCTGATTACTTTCGTATGGAAACTCTCCTGCAAAAAAAATGTGACATTGCCATACTATTTCAGCTGGCAATCATTGCAAACTCAAAGTCGCGAAACATACGATATTTTATTGTCTTCGAATACTTCAAGAAAACGTATTGTTCGTAACAATAGCGATTATGCCAAGTTGGAATATAGTCGTTTGCTTGATAGAACTCAAGTCGCCTTTAATGGATTAATTGTAACCTTTTTATACAAATTAAATGTTTACGTAGGTAATAAAAAAACTCAACATATTAATATTGCATTGGCTTTACTAAACTGGGTATTAATTTTCGCTTGCATTCGTTTATGCGTAGCTTGCACTTTATGCCTTTTAGTATATTCTTATATTCTTAATAATTTGGCATGTGTCAATTTACATATAAGACATTGTTGATTAATGCAAACAAATGAAATCAGACTCAACATGTGTAATATGCTTATGTCAACAAAACCGTGTGAATAAAAAAATGTTGTGCTCATGTTGACCAATACGTGTGAACAAAGTATTTGATCAACCTGATATAATTTGTAGTAATTATGCTTATGTTAACCAAAACGTAGGAATAAAGCATTTGCAATAATTTTTCTTACGATCTAAAGTCTTTATGGCCTTATTAACAAATATATCAGTTAAGGCTGCTTTTCTATTTCACTTATGCGCGGTATTTTTAAAAAATTTTACATTTGTAATCCGGAGTTACGATAGGTCGTTTATACAACTTTGTTCGTAACGTTGCTATTTCGCAAAAAAAAAATCACTTTGCGACGATTTATGAATCGCACTTTTATTTCATTACGCTTCCCTACAAAAAACGGCTGACCATATCGGAAAGAAACTATCGATTGTAGGCTCCCATACATATGTACATACATACATACATCAAAGAAAATTTTACTTCATTGTTAGCTGTGTTGCAAAATAAAGACGTCGGTGAATTTAAAGAAAAAAATTAATCAAATCCGTATATTCTATTTGTATATAAAAAAAATTAGCAATTTTTAGCTCTATGTGAATAGAGAAGACAAAATTTGAGGCCAGTGCGCTTAGGCCGACTGTGGAGTCAGTGACTATAGTGCTGAAATACAGTGCAACGCCAACGTGAGACTCCAGCAGAACCTAGGAATGGAGGTAGAAAGACCAAACGGCGCTGAGGTATATGTTTTTAGCGACGAAAATTCAGACCCCGATGAAAAATAAGAAGAATTGTCTGAGATCAGTGGCTCTGAAAAAGCTTGCGAAATTGAGTTAATATTCGACAATATATTTTTACAAATAAAACAAACACATAACCTAAATCGAATTGTATTTTTTAATTTGGTTTCATGTATTTGCTGATATTTCGCTGCCAACTATTCACTAATTTATCAATTATTTAGAGGTTAGAATAGTGGTCAGAAAAATCACTAATTATCGCCATATTTTCCCAATAGTTTCATCGCTAAACTCACTTGTACATCACACGCTAGATGACATGTGTGAGGGAGTGAACATACTGTAAGGCAAATGCGCCCGTGTGTGTGCAAGAAAGGAATGCACTATCACACGACCGGAGAAGTGGTCACTTTTTCCCCCAAGCCCATACAAAACTAACCGCTAAACTGACGAAAAGTTTTAGTCAGTTTTCCCACTAATTTAACCGATAAGCATAGGTCAGGCTTCTTGCAGGGTTATAAACATTTAACAATTGTCTCCACACCGTACCTTCCGAAATTTTTTTTCGGAGGCTTTTTAAAAAAACAGAAAACTGGGATTTGTAACTGTTTAATTCAATTAATACATTTAACTGCGAGTTATTACTTCAACACTTATAGAAATTACGATTGTTAAATTTTCTTGTTGTATATTTTTAATTGAAAGAAACTGGATATCTTCATTCGATTAATCCAAAATATCGATGTTTTTATACGATACATCGATATGCATCGATGCTATATTTCGATCAGTGTGACCACTTTGTAAGTAATTCCTCAAAAGCTGAGGAATTTCGGGTGCGCTTGAGTATTTTTTGAGGATTTTTATTTTGAGGAATTTCCTCTCGATATATTTGCAGATAACAAATGCAACCATGTTTTACATAACAGAGTTGTTAAATAGCTTTTCAAATTTTTGAACAAAAAGCTTTCCGAAGTTTTATAAAGAGCGAAATACACCACACAAGCGGCTTGCCAAACATTCTTCAAACCTACTTTTCCCATTTCGCCATAAACAATGCAAACATGACTCGTTTAAGCAAAGAATTTTAGTTTTCTTCCGGTTCACAATGTAAAAATATTTGGTTTTCTTCGATTTTTTCTCATGCGTCCTCATTTGGTGAAAATTCCGTTGCGAATGAGGCGATTTTATCACACACAACGTAATCGGTTTGATCAAACGTCAACATGGCGGCCACAAAATCAAAAAAAATTGATTTTGGTTCACATTTCCCTCAAACGGCTTGTCAAACCTTCAAACACCCCCATACACAACATAAATAGCTTTACCCCGGGACTCAGTAATTCAGTCTCATCTCAAATCACTAAATTTGAGATAAGCAATTAGAGACTATTTTTGTGACTTGAGATGATCTGTGTGTGGGGAAAACAAACACAGACAGTCAACTGAGAGCGTTTATGTATGCCTATTGTCCGCGCCGCCCAAAGAGTCTCAATGGTCGAGTGGTCAAAGCATTGGACTAGCGGTCGAGAGGGTCCGGGTTCGAGGCCTCCTAGGGCGTAGAGGATTTTTTATTTTTTTATTTAGTATTTTTTTGTTGGTTTTATTTTTTTAATAGTCTTTAGATTTAAAAGTTTAAAAAACAAAAAAAAATCTTTTTCCAATGGATTTCTATGATATTAAAGAATTTTGGTTTATTTCCTAATGAAATTGTTATTGAAAAAATTTCTTCGCTTCATTTTAGCGTTTTTTAATAAATTGGAAAGCAATTATATTTTTCTCCATACTTTTATTTTTGTTACCTGCTCTTAGCCAGCTGACAAATTAGTAACTTATTTTTGAGGCTAGAGACGTGAGACAGCGTACTGAATACCAAATAGTCTCAAAATCCAAGTTCACCACCAGAAGTCACTATTAGTGACTAGAGACCGCTTACCGAATGCCAGGGTTAATCAAAGGAATATTTCGCTTGGCTTGTCAAGCCGCTTGTGTGGTGTTTTCGCTCTTAAGCACATTTGCATTGTTGCTAAATATTCAAAATGTTATCGATAATTTTTTTCGTTCTATCGTTATATTTTCAACATATTTTGCACTTGCAAAATCTCGATAACGAATGGAGAGAACACGCATTGTTCGATCATAAGGATACTCATATTGATTCTTCATTAGATCCACAAAATTATAGGAAAAAAGATTTTGAATTAAAAGATTCTTCAGGTTAATATAAGTTTCCCAGTTAAAAAAATGATATCTGCATTACTAATATAGCCCTTTTCTAATGTTTAGCAGAACGTATATTTAGTAATTTAAAAATGTGTAGGACCAAACCAAAGCATAAAAAATGATGGTGATACTTCGTTTTAGCCGCAAGAACAAATGTACAAATTGAATTGGAGAGTGTACATAATTAATTTTTATACTAAGTACCTGTAAATAGTATGCAGTACACATTACTCATATCTGTAATAAGACAATTTTGAGTAATTTGTTCGGATTTTGAGGATTTTTCATTAGTTTTTGAGGAATTTCGTAATTTTTGTGGCAACACTGATGTCGATGCATCAAATCGAAAAAAACATCGATTTTTTTTTTTACTTGCATCCCTACCATGAACCAAAAATTCAAGATCACGTAAGAACGCGACGTTGTATTTATAACTGGTTTTAAGAAAAAAGTTTGCGAAAGCGGGTTCGTCAGCTGAGAGTTTGTTTACATCACAAGCACCACTATTTTACACTTTTATTCAAGTAAAGAAGAGTTAATTCAACATGACAACACATTTTAAAGCATTTTGTTGCATCATTTTACCTAAATTGTGCGTTTAAAGTGGCTGACAATAATTTTGGCTAATTTTGGTTTTCGTTGTTTTCTTTGCTTTGTTTACTTTTCGCTCGTTTTCCAGTGAAACAAGATGGCGTAGAACCCGCAAAAAAAATCGACTTTTTCACTCTCTAGCTTTGTTTCTTAACAGATAATTATCACAAATTATCACTAATTTCTGCTGGAAAGCGTTTCTTAACCCAAAAACTAGCAGAAACTAGCTGCTCTCTCTCGTTCTTACGCTCTTCTATTTTTGGCTCTCCTGCTAATTTCTGCTAGTTAAATTTTTACTAGCAGAAACTAGCAGCTGTCAAAATGGATAAACAAAAATTCGCGCCAAATATTTTCAATTGTCAAATACACCGACCAGCTGATTACTTGCTAGTTTCTGCTAGTTTTGCGTTTCTTTACTTTTTCGTTATTTCGCTCTCTGTGAGCGTAATTCTTGCAATTTTCTCATTCTTCTTCCTGATAATTATCTGCAAGAAAAGAAAAGAAACAAAATGCATCCCTAATGTGTCACTCTTCTCCATCGTACAGTTCCATAAGTAACGTAACTATTTTTCTTACCGTTTTTCCTGGCATGTGTTTGTCCCTGCCAGCCAAAAGTAATGAAAAATCTGGTTAACCGCGGGTTTCGGTCACTTCAAAACTGGTGACAAATCTGGTGAATTTTGTATGAGCGGTGTGCAGATTGTCACCAGTTTCCCAATATACGTGTGAGCCTTGCATCACTGTTGCACTCGTTCAGATACTTCATTAGGAAAACATATAGCTGCACTCCTCTAATATTCCCCACGTCAGCCGGTGCAGGGTTGCATCTTCATCACAGCGAATTCAAAATAACCTTAGAAACTTTAAATAAACAATATTAAAATACTTTTGATTTTTATTTTGCAAAATTTACTTTTAAAAATGCATTGTTAACCTAATATACATAGTTAGTAATCAATATTATGAATAAAAATTATAATCAACATTAATAATAGAGATATTTTTATATACATATGTGGTGTCTTAATTTCTTATTATTACTATTACTCCTTTGCATATAGATGTTTTCAAAATATAAAAAATCTCTATAAGAAAGTTAAGCGATTTTAACAATATTATAATCAAAAGAAAGGTAATCGATTTACTTCTTTTGATATATATAAGCAATTGTAAATTATTTATACTAGTTCACAAAAATCCAGTTTAGTTACAACTTTGCAAAATTTGACGACTTTTTCATTTCTTACGTATAGATGTAAAAGTTACAAAATTTCTATAAAAACGTTAAGGAATTTTAACAATATTATAATCAAAACAGAGGTAATCGATTTACCTTTATTTTGATATATATTAGCAGTTGGAAATCATTTAAACTGGTTCACAAAAATTCAGTTTTGTTACAACTTTGCAAAATTTTACGACTTTTTCATTTCTTACATATAGATGTTTTCAAAAGTTGCAAAATTTCTATAAAAAGGTTAAGCAATTTTAACAATGTAATAATGAAACGAAGGTAATCGATTTACCTTTCTTTTGATATATAATAACAGTTGGAAAACATTTAAACTGGTTCACAAAAATTCAGTTTTGTTACAACTTTGCAAAATTTGGCGACCTTTTCACTTCTTACATATAGGTGTTTTCAAAAGTTGCAAAATTTCTATAAAAAAAAGCTAAGCAATTTTAACAATATTATAATCAAAAGTTAATCGATTAACCTTTCTTTTGATATATATAACCGGGACGTTACATATTCAATTTTCCCTTTCTATTTTCAATACATTCGCACATTTTCACTAACACAATCTTATTTATTACTTGAATGGGCAGCTTGCTTTCAATTTTTCCCTTTCAGTTGGGCTTCAATTTTCCTTTCAATTTCGATCAGCTTTTCAGCATTGGCGTGTGAATTTTGTGAAAATAAAAAAATACCAAGCTTATGCATGCTAATATGTTAATCTACAATGGAATTAAAGTGGAAAATGGTCTTCAGAAGTACATTGTTTTCTTGAATACGGCATGTTGATAATTGGGGTGTTCACAGTTCGTTCCAAATAGTGTCTCAAAATGTAGACGTCTACATTTTAAGACGTTTTCTAACCGTAAAATCTGTGGTGTTGTTGTTTCCCATACAAAATTGGAAAACGACGCCGTCTACATTTTGTCACACTCAAAGGTATGTTTTTTACGCGTCTACATTTTGCAACCTCGCAGCAGGGTTGCATTATGGCAATACTAATCACATTTTTTTTATTTATTGGGCACGTTTTCTGTATTTGCATTTAATTTGAGCGCAATTTCTGATTAAAAGAAACAAATCAAGGAAAAGAAATAACAAATATTACGAATTGGTAATTAAGTTAAATAATTTCCAGGGAACGGATTTTATGGACATTGCCTTTTTTCTGCTAAAGAGATAGAGTATATTCGATTAAGAATGTCCACGATTTAGCTTTCCCTGATTCCATATATACACATTTGATGTTGCCTTTTTTGCCTTTTTTAAGATATTTGCCTTTTTTTTGCCTTTTTTAAGATATTTACCTTTTTTTGCCTTTTCTACCTTTAAAAAAGTGATTATACATTTAGTACATTCAAGGCTTTTCTTCGCGAAAATCGAATGAANGAAGAAATGTCTGGCAACACCAGCAAAGTTTTGAGACGATTTTGCGACGACTGCTAGAAAGGGGTGCTCACAGTTTGATGCTAAAGATGTCTCAAAATGTAGACGTCTACATTTTCAGACACAATTTGGAACGAACTGTGAACACCCCAAATGAAATTGCTTCTCAAATCGAATGCAGCCTACGTAATGGCTTAAAATTTTTACGATTTTTGACAAGCAATTTGTGTGCGGAAATTGAAAGGCAAAACTGATTGTGGGTCGTCAGGGTAAGTAACTGCTGGCGTTTGTTGGACACTTCAAATTAAATTGGCAGAATCACCGAACTAGATTACTGCTCCTATGACGACTGCAAACAAATCAAACAATAGTTGTGTTTTCGTATTCTCCAGCAAAAAATATCCAGTAACTTGCCAGTAACCAAATTTCGGAGAGTAAAAGTGTGTTTGCATTGTTCAACTTTGCGTTCAACATTTGCGTTCAACTCAGCGCAGGGTTGCACGAAAAAAAAGTTGAATGGCTAAAAATATCAAAATATGAAAAAATATCAAAATATTCGCCATAAAAAGGTGTTTGCATTGTTCAACTTTGCATTCAACTTTTGGTTGAATGGCCTTTCAACTAATCGCTTTCAACAAAGTTGGTCGCCAGCCAACATTTAGCCATTCAACTTTTTTTTCGTGCAACCCTGCGTTGAGTTGAACGCAATTGTTGAACGCAAAGTTGAATAATGCAAACACTGCTTTAGCCAATATTTATTCCCAATGAATGAAATATGCAAGAAAGTACGAAAACGCTAAACCAGCAAGAAGTTGCTAGTTTTATGAACAGCTGATTAATTTGTTATTTTCCGATGCAATTTTCTTAGAAAACTAGTGTTTTCCATCTTATTATATATTTAAATAGGTTTATTTTATCAATTGCAAGTCTAAAAGCACCATAAACCATTATTTTATTAATGTGATTTACAATAAACATCATGTCATCAGCTGTTTTATACCCGAGCGCACTTGTGCACAAGGGTATTATAACTTTGTTCACATAACGGTTGTTTGTAACAGGCAAAACGAATCGAGATAGATATAGACAAATGTATACATAAATGATCAGAATGAAAAGAGAAATCGATTAAGCGGTGACTGTCTGTCCGTCCGTCCGTCCGTCCGTCTGTGCACACGATAACTCGAGTAAAAATTGAGATATCTTAACGAAACTTGGTACGTGGACTTCTTTTGGGCGTAGGACGGATGGTATTGAAAATGGGCTAAATCGGACAATAACCACGCCTACCTCCCATATAACGGTAATTTTCAGAAATACGAAAACTGCGGTATTTTAGTAACTATTAAAGATTATTCACTCAAAATTGATATTTACAATGAGTTTTAGACGAAAAATAAGAATATTAAAAAATTTTGGCAAATGGGCGTAGCCACGCCTACTTATGGTTACATGTGTATATCTTGGTAACCGCTGCACCAATTTCTTCCAAACTTGGCACAGTTGTTGGCCTTGGCACAGCATAAAAAATCGCCGAAACTTTTTAAAATCGGACAATAACCACGCCCACATCCCATATAACGGTAATTTAGAGAAATACAAAATCTTCGATAAATCAGTAAATATTGAAGCTAATTTATTCAAAATTGATGCTTGCAACAATTCTTTACCAAGAAATACGTTTATGGCAAAATTTTGGAAAATGGGCGTGGCACCGCCCACTTATGATCACATATATGTGTCTCGGTAACCGTTCTACCAATTTGTACCAAACTCGGTACGGTTATTGTGCTTGCCACACAAAAGCAAACCGTTGAAAATTGTTGAAATCGGACTAAAATTACGGCCGTTTTTCATATAACCGGTAAATTTCAGAAATGCTTGAAATTTCAATATTTCGAAATTTAAGGACGCTAATTTACTTAAAATTTATACACCCCGGCTTATCATGTAGCGGCAGCTTTCGGAAAGGTGGAAAACATATATTTAATACTTGCGCCGGGTATTTAATGTGAGGCTCCGCCCGAACTTAGACTTTCTTACTTGTTCTTACTAGAAAATAGTTGCTAGTAAAAATTTATCCAGTAAAAATCCAGTAAAACTTGCAACTTCGGCTGTCATTATTTGCTCTCTCAATTTCCCCTCTTTTGCTAGTTTCTTGCAAGTTTTCGCGTACGAAAACGACATCCAGTAAGAACCAGTAAAATTAGTACTGGATTTACTGGATATTGCGTACGCGAACAGGGCTAATTATAAGTATTAGTAGTGGCAAACTATCGATAGTGAACACCATCGATAATTGATGATAGTTTTTTGGGTTACTATCGATTGTGCCGATAGTCACTTTTTTTCGATAGTGCGCTGCCATCGATAGTCTCGATAGTGCGCTGCCGTCGATAGTCTCGATAGTGTGAATGAATCTTTTTAATTTGAATTCAGCAAAAAGACATGTAAAAATTACGTTTGAAGTTTATATGAATTCATTTATTTAAATAAGGATTCAAGTTGCTAAAAAATCTCGTTGATTTTTGAAAATTGTTTTGCTAACAGTGTCACGCGTTTTCTTCCATATAAAAACGAACTTCTTTGTATAGAAGAAAATGCGTGACACTGTTTATTATACTAAAATTTAATGGACTATTAAATTGCATACCAAATATTTTTCTCAAAATTCTGATTCCAAAGTTTGAAATTTTGGTGAAACTGTGAAGAATTTTATTAATAGTTGCACGAAGTTTGAAATAGGGATTTACATGGTTTTCGTTCGACGATAAGCTGGACTTTTATAAAAAATTAATAAGCTTTAAAGAAAAAATATATATATGTCGCGACACTATGAAATGTTCAGTAATTTACCTAAATTCTTGTTTATTTACTTATAAAAACATTAACATTTTTACTTTTGTGATTGTGATTTTGTGGAGATTTTTTTGTACAAAAAGTCGCATGATTTAAGCTCTAGTTTTCTGTAAAAGTTATTACATATAATGAAACACATGCAATATAAACATATCTATAATAAACATGTTACTTTTTACATTGTAAGTTAGATATTTGTCCATATTTTGTTACACCATCCGCACGAGCATTATACAAAATTTCACACAAACGGATTTCATCATAGATATGGTCAGTGTTGCCGCGGCTCAAAGAACTTTCTAACCAAGATTAGGCGAAAAAGTTACCAAATGTAAGAAAAAATAACTAACTTTTTCATCAGATTAGCAGTTCAGGTCATCACAAATTCTTTTATATAATACGTATAGAAAAATTTTACAAAACAAAGAAAATAAATTTTTATTTGCATTTTTGAAAAGTAAATCCTTTTAAGGCTGTAATATGTAAATACATATATTAGAAAATCAGTATTCCCGTATTAGATGCATATGTTTGAATGTTAATATCTTCGTAAACATTACCAGACTCTAAATTACGTTTTTAAATAAGTACATAGGTACATAGTTTCCAACTACTTTGTAAGAATCAATAAAATACCTAATCAGCGTGAACAACCACATTGTATATATTTTAAGATTAAGACTAAACAATTAAAAATTGGACTTACTGAACTATTTCGTCGCTCAGCGCGAAATACCCCGAATACGCCAAACGAAGTACCGCGGATACGATGGTAAATACATTTTACAAAAGCGCAAAAAACCGATTTTTTCAGAACTGTGGAATGGTATATTCACTGAACCTACTTGCTATAAAATTATTATTATTTATCTTAACTTAAATTAATAAAGTAAACAGTAATAGAAAAAGAATAACCAAATCCCTTTTTTATTGTACATACATGACGTAGTATTGGACGAGGTATTTATATATGTACTATCTAAGTATGTATTCATTTGAAGTAGTCTTAAGCCGACCATGTATATTATGTATTCTGTATATTATAAAACAAATACATACATATGTAAGTAATATTAATACATTTATTCCAAATGTTGTTACTTGGTATCACTGCTGAGGCTGCCACTGCTTTTGCTAGTGTCCAAACCAAACCAAAACGGGAAAGATCTTAACAACTTCACAGGCAAGAAAAAATACCCAAAATTGGTTAAAAGTCACAAAAACGGCAACACTGGATATGGTACATAAAAATCACGGTTGAGAGAAATAGAGATTGCGCCAATCGCGGTACCGCTAATCCGCTCTTTGTGATTTTGACAGAATCAGCTGTGTGCGTGACGTCATCTTGGTGCAATTGTTGATTGTGAGCATACGAAAAACCAAATAACAATTTTAATATTTGTGCGTTAATATATCTGAGTGGTTTTAAACAATTATTGAGACATTACAAAGCAAAATGAAGTGTGCCGTGGCTAAGTGTAATAGTGAAAACAAAAGGAAAGCGTGCGATATAACTTTATTTTCGTTTCCTACGGACGCAAATCTGGCGAAAAAGTGGAAGCAGTCCTGCCGGCGAGGAGATGCATTAAACACCAAATCGAGCTATGTGTGCATGAAGCACTTTACTAGTGCTAGTAAAAATAATACACAGTTCGAAATGGGTAACATATTGTGTATTTTCATAATAATTGCATTTAATATTGTTTTTGTAAATGCCTTAGATTTTGCAAAACCTCGTCGTTTAAAACGTGGTGCGGTGCCTACCATTTACGAAGAAAATGTGGGGGTTCCCAGCGTGCGGAAAGAGCTCAGCACTGGGAAAACAAAAGAATTGTTAGCAATTTACTTGAGCAGAGTGAGACTGCCGTTGCCACTGCAGGTAACAATTTACATTTATATAAAGTTTTGTATTATACTGTAGCTAAGTTTTTATAGCCGTTGCGAGTGATACTGTTGATGCAAATATATCTGATAAAAGTGAGAATAATAAGGAAAATAGCCTTACGGAAGCAAACCTTTCCGATATTCCCACGACTTCAACACCTCGCAAAGTAGTTTATTATGACAGCAGTTTGCAGGAAGTTGAAGAGTTGGAAGCAAAATTGTAATTTTTTAAAAGCAATACAGCACTAAAAATATTGGTTTATTGTACAGTTTTCTTTTTATTACATGCAGATTAGAGAAACATTAAAGCGAGAAAATATGAACCTGCGAAAAGAAAACAAAAGCCAATGCATAGAACTGGCAGAACTCTAGCACGAGTACGAAAAACAAAACAAAAAACACGCTTACGAGGTAGAGCAGTTGCAAAAGTGCTTGGAGGAGTGCGGAACCGTTTGCAAAAGTATGGAGGCCAAATTAAAAGGAATCTTCACGAAGGGTCAGGTTGCGAAATTTAAACATAATATAAAGAAACATACCTGGACGCAGGAAGACGTAGCGCAATCTATAACATTGTACGCCGCTAGTCCCAAAGCGTACAGATCAATGTACAAAAAAGGTTTTCCGCTACCTGGAGTTCGAACGCTACAGAGATGGGCACAAAAAATCGACTTTTCAAGAGGTTTAATAAAACCAGTCTTTAAATTATTAAAAGCCTCTACACAAATGGACACTATTCAAAAAGTATGTGTTTTGAGTTTCGACGGGATGAAGGTCAGGCAAAGTTACTGCTATGATGCTTCGTCAGACTCAACACTAGAACCTGCCAACTATGTGCAAGTAGCGATGCTCAGAGGTAAATATATGTATATTATAAAGAACTTTAAATGAAATTTACAGTAATAAATTAAACATTGAATAAATCTACTTTCTTCATTACGACTTGTATCTAAATGGAAACAGCCGGTGTTTTACGACTTCGACTGTAAAATGACAAATGAAGTGCTTTTCAATATATTACAAAGTACTAAAGATTGCGGGTACAATGTTGTAGCGGTTGTGTGTGATCTTGGCGGCACTAACAGGTATTTTCTTAACGGGCTGGGAGCGTGGCAAGTTTATAGAAACATAAAATCGTTTGCAGTTTATTTTACATATTGTAACATATTCCTCTTTTACAGGTTTGTTTTTGATGAGCAGCAAGTTTTCACGTTTGCAGACGTTCCTCATATGCTCAAATTACTCCGTAATCACTTCCTTGACCAAGGATTTGTGATAAATGGCAAAGCAGTAAAGAAGGAAATAATTTTAGAGTTATTGTCTATCTTCTCTAATGATTTGACAGTAACTCATAAAATTTCAGCAAACCATTTAAATGTGTCTGGACCGCAAAGACAAAAAGTGAAAACAGCGGCAAAACTATTTTCGCATACAGTATCGCAGGCAATAACTAGAGCAGCAGGTTTGGGACATTTGAGTGGGCACAATTGGAAAGAATGCTTCGAACTGTTTAAATTGGTAAGATTTACATAGAGACGTGTATATTCATATATGTAATTACGTATACTTCATCATTTAAAATATTTCATTTTTAGACTAACGATTGGTTTGTTGTGATGAACGTCAGGACATCACATGCTGACGCAAGAACACGCTGCCACGCCTACGGTCTAGCGATGAATGAGCAAGTTCAAATATTAGATGTCATGACGGAAATGATGAAAAGTATGAGGGTTATAGGCAAACACACACTGCTACCATTTCAAAGAGGTAAACTAGTATATTTGCAGGCACACATATAAAGTGTACATTATATATAAAGTATACATATGTATATTTACTTGCAGGTATTATACAGTCGACCAATGTGCTGAAGATGCTGTACGAAAACGTTAGAAACCGGTTCGATATGAAGTATATTTTAACGTATCGCTTGAACCAAGATGTGATCGAAAATTTCTTTGGAGTCATTCGAGCAAAAGGCGGCTTACACGATCACCTGGACCAACAAGAGTTCAAATATCGCCTTCGAGGATATTTACTTGGACGTAATGAAGGTGTTATATCGAATTCGGCAAATGTGGAAGAAGATGATACACCAGACTTGGAAATATCGCAGCCACCTCTTACAGGTAATACAAATTTTGTATAATAATTTTAATATAGCATAAATAGTAACTTGTACTTCTGCAGGTTTCATACTAAAAAGCTTTGTTCCTGAAGAATGGCCGATCGATATAGAGCCAGTAGAGTTCGAAGATCCGGAGTACGATGGTCCAGAGAATTTAGCTGGTTACATATGCCACCGATTGCGAGATGATATCCCTAGTACATCCTTTAAAGGCGCAGATGATCCCTCCTACACTTGGGCAAATCACTTAAGTGAAGGTGGTTTATCTGTACCTAGCAGCAGTATGATGGAACATATAAGTAATCTAGAGTCAGTATTCAGACCAATGAACGAAGATGGCTTGCTCATTACAAACAATTTTGTAAAAAAACATATTGAGCAAGCTTGGGATATACATTGCGACATTAAGGTGAAAAAATTATTTTTCAGGGCAAGAATGTTTTTTATGATAAGAAAACTTAATAGACAATGATTTGCTTGACCTTGGTTTGTCGGTCCAAACAGGAATCTTTATTTACGGTTGATGGATAGCTCGTTTCCAATGGATGGTGGCAAGAAAGTGGCTGACTTACGTGTAATGATTTTGTATTACCGGCTTATGGTGACTCAATTGCTGTTAAATGAATAATCCGGATTTGATGCTCACAACTTCTTTATTCTACGCAACAACATGGCTGGGGATTTGCCGGAAGGAATGTGACGGCACCTTTTGCCTCTATTAATTTCCACTGAGGGGTGAGTATCGACTCCACGAATGTCGCCAGCTTTTAATAACAGTTTGTAATCCACTTTAATCACTTGGTTGTAATTCCGTTCTTGCGAGGGCTGATGAGTGTGGTTCGCTCCGTGTCCAATTCCAAAAAAAAAATATATTTTTCTAGTCTCGTGGTATGTGACCACCGATTCTTTTATCGTATGTCAGTGTGGGCGTTTTCATAGTGGCCATGTCAATTCGTGTCTATACCGATATGATGGTTCGTGTCTTGAATAACTATTGGTTACGTACATTCATCTGGCAATCCCCTCCATTTTGAAGTTTAGCTTTGACAGTTTTGTTATGTTTACATTTCTTATAATCGTTCTTATGTCTATTATTTGGGCAATAAATAATAAAAGATCACTATCCCCCTCTCATCTTCAGCGACACGTTAACAAAAAAAATGTGGAGCGTTTAGTAGGGATATGAGAATGGTGGTTCGAATGCGATTCACGGGCTGTGGTTTGATCGACGTTAGACCTTACATCGAAATCGTTCTACATGATCTTCATCAACCCCATCCTGACTCGTTCAGTTCGCCTTTAAGCGCATATGTATGTATAAATGTTCCGTCTTTCGTATTTAGTTTCAGTACGCATTACATAAGCTACGGTAGATGAAAGGCATTGGTAAATGATTTGGTTATGAATCTTTTCTTGTTTGCTTTGATCGATTTACTAGCAATGTACTGAGGATATAATATAACAAAACTATGGATATAACAAAACTAAACTTAATTAATTTATTCCAGCCGGGTACCCTGTAATAAGGCAGAATCAATGGAGTATGGAGGCCCGCCATATATTCATCGAAATTCTTGAGAAGGCGAATGTACTGAATGAGTTAACGTGTTGTGATTAAATCGGCGGAATAATTGCCAAGCACTCGGTGTTTAGCATCGATCAGTTCATAAGAATTCGAACCAAGTTTCCGTGAAATATAGGCTCCAATTTTAGGAGGGGCTAGTTTTTGTGCATAGCCCTCTCCGGCCACGGACTGTTTAGGATTGGGAATGTACACTTCCGAGCCTATCTCGAAATGGCGTTCTCTTTTGCGGGTAAATGCGCGTTGTGCGGTTTGTTGATATTGTTCGAACTGTTTGTCTCGAATTTCATCAGCCAGAACTTTACGCTGTTCCATATCCTGTGTATGGTATGGATTTACACCTAATAATAATTTATATTCGTTTCCATCTTTCACATATTCACGACCAGTGTGCAGGAAATATGGCGTGTAGCCCGTGGCTGAAGGCACTGAAGTGCCCAGGGGGAATGTTCAAGAAGGTCAGCCATGTGAGCACGTAATCGAAGTTGAATGCTTTTATTGGTCGCCTCGACCTGATTGGCTTGTGGATGGTACAAAGGCGTTTTCATGTGTTTGATGTTATAATCGGCGCAAAGCTTTGCGAAAGTTTGACTGATGAATTGAGTACCATTATCTGATATAATGAG
>NW_016161829.1:25144-28813 GCF_001687245.7 Rhagoletis zephyria | reverse complement strand
GACTTCGGTAGAGTGCGGATTGTTAGAGACAGTGGATTTAGATAAAGTTGTGGATTCTGGGTACGATGACCATTATTCCCAATCGACTCCCTTACGCATTTTTTGAACACGGGCATTGATCAGACGTAACCCCTGGTCGTGTACATTTGTAGCAGATCACCCTATTCAGTTGGGTTCGACACTTTGTGAAGTGATGGCCCCACATGAGACATTTTGCACATCGTACATTTTCGTCGCCCTCAACAGCGAAATGGGTCGACGATAGTTCCTACTTTCGTATCATTCCCCTTTGGATTTTTGTCATTTTTATAATAGTCGACTGGTTTCGAATACCTACGTTTCTGAGATGTTTTAATTGGTTTCTTTTGCTTGTTCACGTATGCACATTCCCTGTCATCGGAGTCGGATCCAGAAAACGAAGCGGTACATTCCGAATGTGAAGAATTATTCGGTGGATCATGTATTGCCGCAATTTCCCGTGGCACTGACCGCGGTCTATCCAAACGGGTTCTTTCCGGACGGGGTGTGGCAACAATGAACGAATGTGGTGCAATTTGCTGAGCGAACTCACGCAATTGTTCCAACGTGTGGACTTGTCGAGTGTGGACGAGTTCACGCAGATGATCGGATAAGGTACCAATGATGATATCGAGGTGGTCCCGTTCATCCAGACCACAGGAATTACCCTGCAATGGGAATGTCAAGTCATCGATATGTTTCAGCAGTGTTTGCGAACGTGGATCGAATTTAATCTGTGCATATGACAATATTACTTGGGCCCGAGTATGTTTGTTGAGGAAACGAGCACGAAGTTTCGTGCAAAAATCTTCATAATCTCCGAAGTTTTTCAGTTCGGTGAAGTACCATTGTCGAGCGGCCCCCGTTAGTGTGGGTACCAAACGCGTTACCAATTCATGGTCGGGTACTCCAATCTTATATCGAAATGAGCCAATAATAGCCAAATAATCTTCAACCGATAGAAATTTTGCGTTCAAATGAACGCCATCGAATTGAGCACGTCCCACCCATGATGGTAAGCCTCTGAATTTCCTATCCATTGCATCCGCTTGGGCAGATTCGTCGAATATAGTGGCTTGATTTGGTCGTGATTGTGGTGGACCGGATAGCGAATAAATCGGATATAAATGAGATGGTTGATTAATTGGTTCTTGGATATGTGACGTTCTAAGACCACGGTAGGTATTGATCGTTTGAGTTTGTAAGATTGAAGGACCACCCAAAGAACCATGCGGAGGATCCACCGAGGGTGGTATCCAGGTATGATTCCAGGTCGTTGGCATGGTTTGGTTCATATCACGAACGTCAGGAAAATGTGTCTGCAACTGAATCCGATCACGGATCATTTGCTGTTGTATCTGTGTTTGGGCTCTCAGCAACTCAGACACCATTACAGACAGTTGGTGTAATGAGGGTGTTGGTTCCGTTCCGCCTGACACTGAGAACGGCTGGTTCAGCGTTTGAATTAACCGTACTGGTGGTCAGGGTATACCGTGGTTAAGTTGCCTGAACCGAAGTCGGTATATTCTGGTTTGGAATCGAATCTGGTATGCTTAAGGGTAAATATTGTGATGGAACAGTATTTTGAGTTGAACTCATCGTTCCCGTTCGTTCTCAAAACCATGGAAGGTCGAGTTCAAACTTAATTGGAGATCGCCCGTCGGGATTACCGTATTCAGTGAAGACATCCGAAGCTCACGAATCTTCGACTGACATTTTCCGATCAGATCTGCGTGACACCGACTCGGGTTTTAACTTCAACCGAGCGGTTCGATAACAATAATGTATCATTTGATGAAGACGACCCTGAGATGTTAACACCGCATTGGCCTTCCGTTCCCGATATGCTCTCTCACATATTTCCAACTCATTCATTTGGTGTATGGCATGGGATTTTATCAACCATGGTTGGCCAACGTAAGCAGATATTTTACCATTGAGGGCGGCTATTTCGGTGTCGGTCCATTGAACCGGCGCTGGATATAGGTTATATATCTCCCCTTCGATCTGTCGCTGTTCGTCTGTCAAATAAGTTGCATCGAGAATGGGAAACCATTCCATGTTCAAAGACTCAAATACCAAGTTGTAAATTCCGATTATTAAAAAAATCTGCCAACGGTAGACGTAAAGTCCGTATTATTAAAGTCTATGGCGCATATTCATAGTCATATTTAGTACTCAACTAAGTCGAAACTATTCTAAGTCACAACTAAAGCTATTCATAGTCGCCTTAGTTTTGACTTTTCTGGCCAAGTACCAACTTAAAATTTAGTTTCGGCTGCAGCTGCATCTAAGTCGTAACTAGGAAGAAGTATTTTATCAAATTAAGGGAAAACAGACGAAATATGTAAAAATTAAGTTGGTAGAGGGTGATTTTGATAATAATCTCCAATTAAAATTTACAAAGATCGATCCATTTTAATCGGAAGATGAAATTAAATGCGTATTACAATTCAAATAAAGCTACATCACAATTTTATAATTGGAATAATTTAGATAAATTCTCAAATAATAAGTCAGTTTCACGATAGTTCTTTTAAAGTAAATTTGTGCATAACATTTAGATATCTACTATTTGTATGTTTCACAGCATGCTTTCGATAAACGTCGACTTCACATCACTGCGGTTGTTCTGGCTATTTCACACAATTAACAAGAAAATGATACTTATTCTTTTGCTTAATCATGCAATGAAAATAAAAATTACATAAACGGATGATCAAACTTGACATTATTTAATAAAAATGTAATTTTTCCAAAATATCGTAAAGAGAAATCGATACATTTTCACAGTCATTTTGCTATATCGTAAACTAAGTCGAAACTACTTAGGGCTTTTGCACCATGTCTAGTTAACGCTAACTGGAGGTACATCCTTCAGTTAAGCACGTTAACTGCTTTATCGATCACATGTTATATGATGGGTGTCGATAACGTCGATAAAGATGTTTAACTGGGAGTTAGAATTAACTAGACATGGTGCAAACGGCCCTTAGTAGAAGTAGTAGAAATTTTAAGTTGGTACTTAAATTTAAGTTGCAACTTTGTAAGTTTCGACTTAGTTGCTGGACTATGAATACGCGCCTATGTTATAAGATGATGGTACTCGATTTAAAATCAGAACTNCTGGGAGTTAGAATTAACTAGACATGGTGCAAACGGCCCTTAGTAGAAGTAGTAGAAATTTTAAGTTGGTACTTAAATTTAAGTTGCAACTTTGTAAGTTTCGACTTAGTTGCTGGACTATGAATACGCGCCTCTGTTATAAGATGATGGTACTCGATTTAAAATCAGAACTGTATTTACTTCAGTTTATTATTTATTATTATTATTATTTTATTCTATGAGTATGTCGTTTTAAATATCCACTTTCAAAAATAATGCCGCATAAATCGATCACTATTTGAATATTGCTTTAAATTAATTAGTTTAACAAAAAATTCACGCTCAATTGGTTGTATATCTCATGTGATTTTCGGTCCAAATTTTTGTTTAATATTATACCGAACGTGAGCTGAGAATGGCGTTTAACGCACTAACTCGAATCTTTTTATGGACCAAGTTGTTTGCTCCCGGGATGCAGCGAAGGCCTTGAATACTTGGGAATATTACCTGTATCTCCTTCGGTCCCTTCTGTCGCCAACAAGGTAC
>NW_016161829.1:20538-24812 GCF_001687245.7 Rhagoletis zephyria | reverse complement strand
TTGGGCGCCAATGATTTGCTTGACCTTGGTTTGTCGGTCCAAACAGGAATCCCTATTTACGGTTGATGGATAGCTNTGATTTGCTTGACCTTGGTTTGTCGGTCCAAACAGGAATCTTTATTTACGGTTGATGGATAGCTCGTTTCCAATGGATGGTGGCAAGAAAGTGGCTGACTTACGTGTAATGATTTTGTATTACCGGCTTATGGTGACTCAATTGCTGTTAAATGAATAGTCCGGATTTGATGCTCACAACTTCTTTATTCTACGCAACATGGCTGGGGATTTGCCGGAAGGAATGTGACGACACCTTTTGCCTCTATTAATTTCCACTGAGGGGTGAGTATCGACTTCACGAATGTCACCAGCTTTTAATACCAGTTTTTAATCCACTTTAATCACTTGGTTGTAATTCCGTTCTTGCGAGGGCTGATGAGTGTGGTTCGCTCCGTGTCCAATTCCAAAAAAAAAAAAATTTATTTTTCTAGTCTCGTGGTATGTGACCACCGATTCTTTTGTCGTATGTCAGTGTGGGCGTTTTCATAGTGGCCATGTCAATTCGTGTCTATACCGATATGATGGTTCGTGTCTTGAATAACTATTGGTTACGTACATTCATCTGGCAATCCCCTCCATTTTGAAGTTTAGCTTTGACAGTTTTGTTATGTTTACCTTTCTTATAATCGTTCTTATGTCTATTATTTGGGCAATGAAAAATAATAGATCAACAACTCATTGAAAACGCGCGCTCAAAAAAAAAGAAAATATGCAAAAATACTTACCTAGATTAACTTGTATCGATCCAAAAACTGTCATTACACTTTGGGGCACCACTTAAAATTAATGTTCATCTAACGTGCGAGGTAGAGTATAGACAAAATATTATCAATTACAAAATCTAATTTAATTTACACTTTCCCTTTTAGCATTTACAGAATACAACGCGCCTGTGGTGTGAAAAGAGAGCAAAACAGTTCATCAGTTTTAAAAAAGGCCCTTTTCAGGGCCGCAAGTATCAATCAAAGAGATCAAATTTTTTAATAAACTAAATGGTTTTTGCTAGTGACCACATAAATGTATAGTGGTATTCACCAAATTGAGCAACTGGCCTGGCACTCTGGCAAAAGAGCAGCTATTTTCCTAGACTGCAAGGCCACTTGCATACTTTTGTGAATACCACTTATGTACGTACATACATGCATAATGTGCATATGAGCACATTAGCTACGTTAGGAAAAGATTTGTGCACATGCGTGAACGGCTGCATGTGGTCCTTTATTTTGTCAAAACATATAACAATACCATAAATGAGAACAATAAGTATTGTTTGTAACTACAAAGCAGATAATTGCATATACATATGTACATATGTATACGCATATGTAGGTATATACAGAATGTATGGGCGATTCAACATTTTACAGAACCGTAAATAAGAATTTTGCATGTATAAAAATCTGACTACCTCACATTGTTTCAAAAAATATGTTCAACAAAAACGCGATCAACTCAAGAACAACAAATCTTCATGGATTGTAATGTATGCATATTTCAAGTACCTTGAATTTTGAACACTTCGCGAGAAGTTCTCTGGTATACATAGTTCATGGTCGATTTTGACAAATTTTGGCAATTTATTTTCCTGTTATTTGATTAATTTTTTTTACTAAAACAAAAATTTTAGTTTCAAAAAAAAAAAAAAACGTATAAACCCAACTTGAACTTGTTTTTATAACGATGAGTTAATGATCAGTTTCAAAATTATGTTTTTATTGTTGGTTTGTACTAGGCTATTTTGATCAATTTGGCTTATGTGCAAGAAAAAACTTTCTTCACTTTGCTGCCCGACGTTGCGCCAAACTCCTTGGCATCTTCTGGGGCGTTTTCTTTATTAAAGGATCAACAAGAAACAAACATAAAGACGTTATGGTTATAATATAATTTGTTAATATGTACACAAAACATTTGTACACACAAGAAAACAAGTAACAAATTTTATATTGAATCTATGACAATTAGCAATTTTTAACATGATACTGAACTTTAAACACTTTTGAGAAAACATTGATAAACTTACATTTGAAAAATAAACTATTGTACACTTAACATTTAAAACTTCAAAATTTAAACAGCGTTCATACCATCACCCTGTGGTACATTTGTCAAACTAATACTAAAATGGCTATAAACATAATAAGTATGCAGCCGCGATGTCGTCAGTGTCTTCTTTTTTGTTTATTGTTACATTTCTTTTTTGCAAAATTCTTAAACTCTCTAGTGTGTATCTTGTTTTTTCTCTTTTTTCCCTATCCACTATTCTCGCGTTAGTCAGATCAGCTGTATGACCACTGGCTAGCACATGTTGGGCTAAAGCAGTGCTGTTTTTATTCTTCCTAATGTCGGCTTCATGTTCAGCTAGGCGAACTCCCAGTGGTCGTTTCGTTGTGCCAATGTACACCTTATTGCAGCCTTCGTTTTCGCTCCCTTTGCATGTGATTTCGTATACCACATTGCTTTGTTGATGGGAGTCTATTGGAGATTTTGTATTTTTAAATATTGAAGACAAGGTGTTGTTAGATTTGTATACTAATGTAATGTTCTGATTGCTGTTTATTTCGCCTTCAAGTTGTTGGTGGAACTTAGTTACGTATGTGACACTGTGATATCGCTTTGTCTCACGTGTTGTTTTCGACTTGGTTGTTTTGTTGTGCTTGTTGTCCATTTCCCTCATTTTTTGTTTGAGTAAGCTTTGTATTAGGTGGTGCGGATACTTGTTGTTAGTGAGAATTCTGTTTATTCTGTTAATGTTTGTGTCTCTAAATTGTGCGTGGCTTATTGTTAGTATTTTATGGATTAGGTTTTTTGCGGTGTTCACTTTATATTTTAAGGGTTGCGAAGACATGAAATTAATTATGCGACCGGAGGATGTGGGTTTCGAATACCAGTCAAGTAGTATGGAGTCGTTTTTCTTATGAATCATGACGTCTAGGAAAGGGATGCGGGAACTCGTTTCTGATTCCATAGTGAATAATAGCTTAGGATGGTATTCGTTGAGTGTTTTTAAAATTATATCCACGTCGTTTCTCCTTACAATAGCAAAAATGTCGTCCACATATTTAACCATAAATTTAATGCCAATGTTGAGGTGTTTCTTTAGTTCCATCACGGTATTGTCCAATAAATTGTCCATAACTATGTCTGCAATCGTTGGCGAGAGGGGATTTCCCATCGGCATCCCAAAGGTCTGTGCATAGAAGTTTCCGTTGTATGTGAAGTAATTATTCTCTTTCAGACAGAAATTCAAAATGTTGTGGAATTTATTTTTTGGTATGTTCGTGTTTGGTTTAATGTCGTCCCACTTATCGAGGATGATTTTAATTGCTAAATGTGTCGGAATGTTGGTGAAGAGGGATATCACGTCGAAGGAAACCAATAAATCTTCCTCTTCTATCCGAATATTCTCTAGTTTTTCTTTCAGTTGGAATGCATTTTTTATGTTGTATTTTTCCATGACAAGGTTATGAAGAATATTACCTACATACTTGGACAAACTGTAACACGGGACATTCACTGACGAAGAAATTGGCCGTAAAGGCAAGTCCGGTTTGTGGATCTTTGGCAACCCATAAAGTCTAGGTGCAGTCGCTGCGGTGCATGTCAATTGTCGTTTCTCTTTGAATGCAATAATCTTGTTTTTGTACAAGTCGTCAACTAAGGTATTGTTTTCCCTCTGAAGTGTAGTCGTTGGGTCATTTCTCATCGTTTTATATGTATTTTTGTCGTCAAGTAGTTTCTTCATCTTCTCTGTATAGTCCGCTTTGTACAGTATCACAGTTTTATTTCCCTTGTCGGCATCAGTAACTACTATTTCGTTTTAAGAGTGTTTTAGTTCTATTGAAAGGTTCTAAAATAAATCTTTCGTATGCGTTATGTTTAATATTGCGTTTGAATTGGATGATTCGGTTACTTAGTTTACATCTTGCTACTTCTTTGGTTCTATTATCTTCAATTGATTGTATTATCTCTTCCATTTCTGCTATAATTTGGACCGGTTTGAGACTAGTTTTAGTTGTGGGTATAGNTTCTAAAATAAATCTTTCGGATGCGTTATGTTTAATATTGCGTTTGAATTGGATGATTCGGTTACTTAGTTTACATCTTGCTACTTCTTTGGTTCTATTATCTTCAATTGATTGTATTAGCTCTTCCATTTCTGCTATAATTTGGACCGGTTTGAGACTAGTTTTAGTTGTGGGTATAGCAAATTTTCTTCC
>NW_016161829.1:4804-20513 GCF_001687245.7 Rhagoletis zephyria | reverse complement strand
TCGAGATATTACTAAAGATAGCCAAGTGACACGATCTACCTTATGGGATTCACGTGTTATCGAAAACTCACCACCGCATGGCGGTGACGTTGCTGTTGTTTCTCTCTCTCCCTATCAACAGTAAATTTGATATGTTGCTACGTGCGTCAACTTACGTTTACGCTACGTCGTTGACTAACTGCGATTTTAGGAATTAGACCACTACCTCGTCTGAATCGAGACATTTGTAAGCAATGTCGGATGCTTTGTCAGACTGTCCCTTGCCCTCGTAGTAATTCGCTAACATCTTTCCCATTCAGCACTTTCCTATGGCTATGGGCAACATCCTATGGCTATGGGCAACATCCTATGACTCTCCGGTAGAAACAATCTAAATGACATCTATCGAAATTCTTTCCGTATTTTATAAAAATCAAAATCTTTGAAATTAAAATTATATCGTATTCCTAAATACAAAAATTCACCTTCAGGAAAAAGTCGAATTTGAGCTACTTTTCTACTTGTACCCAAAATGGTTCTTGCAGTCAGAGGTAACCCGTTAAGTCCAGCATTATGTAAAGTTTGTAGGAGTTCCGTTAGGCCATTTTACGAAATATTATTGCTAATTGCCCACGTTTTTAACCCCCATACAAATTTCCTTTCACTTTCGATATCTTCAAACAAAAACCTGTTATCATCGCTATTATATTTATCGATATCTAATTCAGGAAATACTTCCATAAGTGCTGGACGTTAGATCATTAATTATTCCGCGGCAAAATGTTTCTCTACCCGTGGATGGAACATCATCGCTTTCTAACCCAGAAGTCGATTCCTTCAGTTTGCGAAAACTTCGCAACTGTTGCTTTATAATAAGCTTTTTCCATACTTATATGGTACAGTACTAGGTTCAAACATAAAAAGATCACATCAAGCTACATGGCTGTCTCCGGATCGAAAAACGAGAAACCAAATCGACCATGTTGTGATAGACGGAAGGCACGCTTCCAGTGTTTTAGACGTACGCACACTCCGAGTCCCAAACATCGACTCTGACCACTATCTTCTTGCAACCAAGATACGCACCCGCCTCTGGAAAGCTTAGCGTCGAAAAGCTGCAATCACAACAGACAGCCAGTGCTTTCGCTACTCGACTCTCACACCTGCTCTCAGAGAGCACTCTTCAACAAACCGACATACGCGAGCAGTGGAACCACATTTCTCGCTCATTAAGTACCGCCGCCGAAGAAGTAGTCGGATTTTAGCGAGCCCGAAAGAACAACTGGTACGATGAGGAGTGTCAGGAAGCTGCAGAGAAAAAAATGCCGCCTACAGGGCCACGCTGCGATCGGGCGCAACGCGCGCTGTGGGACCGCTATAGGGATCTGAAGAGGGAAGCGAGACGTATTTGCCGCAATAAAAAGAGAGCGGCCGAAATAGTGAGTCGAAGAGCTTGAAATGCTGGCCGACAGGAAGGATGCCCGAAAATTTTACCAAAGAGTTAGGCGACTTACGGAAGGTTAACAGTCTCCTGTAAGACCATGGCGACCTAGTAACCAATGTTCAGAGCGTACTTAAATTATGGAGGGAACACTTCTCCGCCCTTCTGAAGGTAGCTGCACTGAAAGTTGTGGAGAAGAAGAACCCGAGCCCGCATGTCTATGATGACGGAGTCGACGTTCCACCGGACCACTTCCCGGAAAAAATGGGTCTATGCAATATATGCTAAAAAGCTACTTACGTACTAAATTTTAAGCAAATACGGACTATAATAAAGATTTTTTCGAATAGACCGGTCCCACTTACCCGAAAAAAAGTAATATTCTTTTGAGCCTAAAACATGGTGGTTACTGAAAGCTATTTGTATACAAAATTTCATGAAAATCGGACCAGCCGTTCGCGAGATTACCTGTTACAAAAAAAGGGACTTCTCTTTATATAATTAGTATAGATGGATAATATATCTCAACTAATATCTATATCTAAATGTGCCAATGAAAATCGTAAACGTGAATTGTTAGTGAAAATGTTGGACCAAAAAGTTTCAATAAAATATATAAAAATTTTGGGCGGGACGAAGTTCGCCGGGTCTGCTAGTATATTATAATTATATTTTGACAGTATCCGTTGTTTCTGATTGGCCTAGTGACGAATTCGCCCCTTGATATGGTCGTTACTTAAAGCTATTTATATTCGAATTTGCATGAAAATTGGAAAACAGGAATCTATAAGCTTATCCAGGCAAAAAGCTACCTACGTACCGAATTTTAAGCAAATCGGACCATAAATACGATTTCTACGAACAGATCGGTCCCTGATCCACTTCTCGGACAAAATGGATCATATATGTTAATATATGCTAAAAAGCTACCTACGTACCGAATTTTAAGCAAATCGGACTATAATAAGATTTTTTCGAATAGACCGGTCCCTGGTCCACTTACCCAAAAAAAAAGAAAAATTTTGTTTAGCCTAAAACATGGTGGTTACTGAAAGCTATTTGTATACAAAATTTCATGAAAATTGGACCAGCCGTTCGCGAGATTACTTGTTACAAAGAAAAGGGACTTCTCGTTATATAATTGGTGTAGATAGATAATATATCTGAACTAATATATATTTAGTAAGCCGTTTGGTAGTTTTCGCAAGGCTCGAGAGCGGCTGAACCGATTTTTTTGAAACTGCCGCCTGCCGCACGTGTCCCAAGGATGGTTTTAGGCTTGAAAAAAATCTATATGTAAAGGGGGCGTGGCACCTCCCATACAAACCGAATTTCTCATGCTACATATCTCTGAAAGTGTGCATGGTAGAGTTTTGGAAATTGGTATGGAGATATACGAAATCAATCGCATACCCTTGGAGAAAAATTTTAGCTATTGTAAAAAGGGGTGTGACATCTCCTATACATACCGAATTTTTCATACTGCTTATCTCTGGAAATTTTTTGGTAGAGTTCTAGAATTTTGTATGGAGATGTACGAAACAAATCGCATACTCTTGGAGAAAAATTGGAACTATTGGAAAAGGGGGCGTGGCATCTTCCATTCAAACCGAATTTTTCATACTGCCTATCTTTGGAAGTGTTCATGGTAGATTTCTGGAACTTGGTATGGAGATATACGAAATCAATCGCATACTCATGAAGATTGCAAAAACGTGCTGCCAAGTGGTGCTGAAGTCGAGATATTACTAAAAATAGCCAAGTGAGAAAAGGGGCCGTGAAGGTCAGATTAAATCGATCTGTTGCACCATTGAGTATATCGAACGCTCCTGCGTTGCAATTGGCCCAATGCATGTGATTTTCCAATATTATTATGCGTTCAAACTTTTAAGGTATTTCGTCTGAAATAAGTATATGTATATTGCATTTCTGTAGAACAATGATTCGCACCCATTTTGAAATTGCCACCTACTATACTGTAAAGCTTCTAGGACATTCACTATAGAATCGGGTCATTGTTGCCGCCAGGGAGTGAAGAGGAAAAAATTTATTTCGCTTTGCGAATAACCGTGCTATGAAATGCCGCACAACTGGAGAATTTCAAGAACGGATATAACACTTTCCTTAGGTTATTTAAAGCGGCAAATGACCACCAAACCTTAATCTTAGCAAACAAATGTGCCAATGAAAATCGTAAACGTGAATTGTTAGAGAAAATGTTGGACCAAAAAGTTTCAATAAAATATATAAAAACTTTGGGCGGGACGAAGTTCGCCGGGTCTGCTAGTACTCTAATAAAATAAACAAGACTTCTACCTTTAACTATGTTGGCCTTTCTTTGGTGAGTTGTAGTAGGTATATTTCCATGCTGAAAGTAGTTGCTGGTTTAGTTTGCTGGCAATGGCATACATACAGAAGCAGTTTCTACAGTAAATAGATACATGAACTTCACTACCTACTTATTTTTGTTAGTACCTGATTCTTTTTAGTGCTGGTATGAGGTAATGCACCAGGCGCTAATAGAAGCGGCATCTTACCGCGCTGTTACGTACCTAATACAAAACTGTGCCCAAATTATTATACATTTAAAAGTTCAGCTTAAATTATGTTTTACTTACATAGAATATTTGTTTCAGTTTGCTGCACACCTTCCTTTTGGTCTACATGAAATTGCAAACACTGTCAATACATCAATTTTTTCATGTGCTAAAAATCGTACTTACCTAAAGGGCTACATGGCCAAGATTATTGCTACGTATTCTTGATGAGTCAATCTTTGTATATTTATAGATTCCTGCAAAATTGGGCCATGTAATATTAAAATTAACACATTTTTCTGCATTGTTTACATATTTTTATATGCGTTTTGGCATTTCTCTCTCGCAATTGCACCAAGATGACGTCACGCAAAAATTACGCTCACAAATCCTCTCTCATTGGCGCAATCTTATATTCTATCATTCTTGCATAAAAATCATACATAGATATGGCAATTCCTCGATAGTATCGATGGTATCGAACTTCAAATATGGCCGATAGTGGGCGCCATCGATAGTTGCGATAGTGATGTCCCATCGATACTATCGACAGTGCCATCGATAGTTTGCCACCACTAATAAGTATGCAAAATTGAATTGAAGGAAACAATTGTCGCGTTGAACATATTGGAAATATAAATGTGTCGGTCTATTTAAACGGAGATGAGCGGAAAAAAATGAAAATTTACTCTCGAAATACGATGACATATTCGCGCAAAAGACCTCCGAACTAGGAAAATCGGGGATGGCAAAAATGACAATCGAGTTACAAAATGATCAGGTAGTGTGACTAAAACCATACAGAATCCCATTCGCGAAACGACCAGTACTATCTTCAATAATTAATGGGTTACTCGAAAATAATATTATTCGAAACAGTGATTCTTCGTACACATCACCAGTAGTGCTGGTTGACAAGAAAAATGGTTAACGCCGGTTATGTGTAGACTACAGCTGTTTGAACAAAATAACCGTAAAAACGCCGTTTCCTATGCCGGTCAAGGAAGAGCATTTCGCGCAACTGTCTGGGAATAGATTTTTTACGACACTCGATTTGCGGATGGGTTACCATCAAATTGAAATCGCGGAAGACTCAAAAAAATATACCGCATTTGTGACAACCGACGGACATTTTGAATACAACCGGATGCCAAACGGGCTCGTCAACGTGCCTACGGTTTTTCAATCTGTCATAAATGCGACCGTGTCCAAGATGGCGCCAGGTGAAGCGCTCGTATATCTCGACGACATAATTATACCTAGCAGAAAAGTGATTGAAGGGCTACGTAGACTAGAAACATTTTTACACCTCACCAAAAAAGCTGGTCTTACTCTTAGACTAGATAAGCGCTGGTTCCTACAAACAGAAATATCATACCTTGGACATATAATCAACGCCTACGGAATCATCTCAGGCGATGATAAAGTTACTGCGATGAAAAACTTTAAACCGCCAGCTAATGTTACCGAAATACGTAGGTTCCTAGGATTAACCGGGTTTTTCCGTAAATTCGTTCCCAATTATTCGCTTATCTCAAAACCGATAACTAAACTACTACATAAGAGTGAAGAAAACAATTACGTGTGGGGCGTTGATCAAAAAATTTCTTTTACCAAATTAATAAAAGCCTTGTGCGATAAACCTGTGCTGGCACTATATGATGCTACAGAACATCACGAAATTCACACTGATGCCAGTAGCGTTGGTCTTGCTGGTGTTCTGCTTCAGTCCACTGACAGGAAAAAATTGCACCCCGTTTTCTACTATAGCCGCCATTGTACCGAGGTAGAAAGTCGCTACCATAGTTACGAACTGGAAGTGCTCGCCGTGGTAGAAACTCTCGACCGATTTCGTATATACGTGCTTGGAAAAAATTTCGTTTAGTTACTGATTGCTCCGCAATCGCACGTGTTAGAGAGAATAAAGAACTGAAATCAAAGATTGCACGTTGGTGGCTGAAAATTTTAGAATTCGATTTCGAGTGTGTACATCGCGCCGGTAGTCGACTGCCTCACGTTGACGAACTCAGCCTGCGGGGTTGGTGGTGATTGGTTACTCACCATGCAATTGCAAGACTAAGGCATACGCGATATTATAAACACTTCAAACGGTGCATGTACGACCTCGCGCGAAAAAGAACTGAAGGCCACTTACATATTGCGCAACAACAGGTTATACCGTAAAACCTCAGACGGCATAAAATTCGTGGTACCAAAAGCTGTACGATGGAGAGTCGTTCAAATGTGGCATGATCAAGCGGGTCATCAAGCGTTACAAAAGACTATTGAGCGCGTCTGTCACACATATTGGTTCGCGCGAATGAGAAACTACATTAAAAGTTATATTAACGCATGCATCCAATGCTGCTATCGCAAGCATCGACCAGGTAAGCCCGAAGGTAGACTACATAGTAGTCCTTTCGAACCGATCCCATTTCGCTTAATTAATATGGACCACATGGGCCCTTTTCCGCGTAGTAAGAGGGGGAACTGCCATATATTAGCAATTTCCGATGCGTTGAGCAAGTTCCTAATTGTTAAAGCAGTTCGGAATACAAAAACTGTACCCGTACTGAAAACGCTGAACGGCTTACCGGCGAAAATCGTCACCGATAGAAGTACTGCATTTACCTCTAATGCCTTCGAGACTTATTGCAACGACAACAATATTCAACATATTAAGGTCGCCGTACGTACCCCTCGCTCCAACGGGCAGGTTGAACGCGCGAATCAGTCCATTCTTAACTTCGTGCGAACTACAACAGATGATCCAAAAGATTGGGATCTCACACTTCGAAATCTTCAGTGGACCATTAACTCCCAACGAAACTCCACAACGAAATTTTCACCGAATGAGTTGATCTTCGACTTCGATATTCGCGACGTAGCACAAAACCAGTTGCTAGCAGCCCTGGACGACGATATTGGTACCGATACTTCAACCCTTGCTATCACTGAGAAACGTAACCAAGCTGTTGAAAATATAAATAATATTAATATTAATAAGCCACAATAACATTGACAAATAAATAATCAACGTCAACTGTGGAAAAAGCGATTTGACGAAAAACTTCGACTACCATATTCCTACTGTGAAGGTGACCTCGGTTTAGTCGATAACGAGCCCTATTCCACAGGCGAATCACGTAATCTGGAGCCTTGATACCGGGGACCATATATCGTAAAAGGGGTTCTTGATAAAGATCGCTACATAATCGAAGATGTACCTGGCATGCAGGTCACAACTAAAAAATTTTGTTCAGTCTTCAGCTCCGACAAACTAAAACCGTGGTGTAAAAGTAGTACTGAACTAGACGAAGAACCAGAAATCGAGGGCGATTCCAGTGTCGGATAGGCCGAGCTGTCATGGCAACCCTGACCGATATACTCAGCATCAGACAGTACAGTTGAACGTGTAGCGCGCATCGGACGGAAGCGAAAACTAAATTTATATACTTTTGTAAAAAATGAATTGATTTCTGCAGAGTTGTAAGAAACTGTATCTCCATATTCACATTTTAAAACTTGTGGTCATTAAAGTCAACTTAACATAAAAAAATCCTTCTATCAATTGTCCGTAGTTGATAGCGTCAGAAGTGATATTAAAAACCCACGTGCAATGAAGTGAACGTTTAGAGAATCGTATACAAATTGTGTGGAAACGGCCGCAATCAGTGTAAAATCGGTTAAAGTATTGAAGGAAAACGGCCTCAATTAACGTAAAATCATAGCAAATATTGCTAGCACACGGCTGCAAGATACACATAAAAAAAGAAGAAAAAAAGTGTGCGCATATCGGTAAGAAATAGTGAGACTCCGCCGGGCAAAATTGTGCCGTTATAAAACTGAGACTCCGCTGGACAGCAGCTGCAAAATTCCGGTGAATTTGAATTTTGTAGTGTTGCGGTTTTCTCTTTACGCGTTTTACTCTTCAAATTGTCTTCTCCATATTCGTTGTGCTCGTTGTTTTTCGAGTCATCGCTTTTCGTTTTCATCAAATTGCATTTTCGTTTTTGAATTTGTACTCGCTGCTATAGCAGTGAATCTAATTAGAATCTCGAACGAATACAACAATCAAAACAAAAAATGCCGAGCATAAACGAATTAAAAGAAGTGTGCAAAGAGCTGGGTTTACCCACCTCCGGTAATAAACGGCAGCTATAAGAGCGCATAAATGAGCATAGAAATAATTCCGACAGTGCAAGTGAATCGGAAATTACTATGATTCAAAGTATCGAACTATTAGAAAAAACAATAGCTGATTTGCGTACGCAGCAAAATCCCACACAAGCAGTTGCACACACATCGTTCACTTTTGTGCCATACAGAGCATCGTCACCAATACATACGATTGGGCTATTTCACATGACAGAACAATTATTCTCACGGTTTCACACTGGATGAAAATTAGCAGAATAAAATCAATGGCCCGTAGTCATAGTCAAAATAAAGTCGACTTTAAAGTTAGTTGCAGCTTTTTTGACAGATATCCCATTGAAAATTATGTCAAAAAGCTGCAACTAACTTTAAAGTCGACTTTATTTTGACTATGACTACGGGTCACTGTATTCGTAACTTCTGCGCTTGAAGGTTGCGTAGCGGCATTTTCGTAGTTGCGTATGTGTTAGTGCGCTGCAGCAGAACTGCCACTTTAATGCGGGGTAGAAGCGAGATCAACTTTTTGAGAAAATTTACCTCACCGCACTGCCTCTCTTGCCTACAAACAGTGTTGTTCTGGTGGCAGAAATGTTCCAGTGTGAAACCCACCATTGGCACGAAAAGTGTTGTGTTCCAATCGGAACCGACAACGACATGCATGATGACACAGCCATTACCTGCATCGCAGCTGCAGACCCAACCACTGGAAAATATACAATCGCGAAATATGATCGCCTCTGTCACCTAGAACCAAAATCTTCCAATGCAATACGCACACGGGCAACAACCGAATTTCTGTGCCAATAACATATCAGTTCAAATGTTAAATACCCCAAGGGCAAGTCCATTCGTTAATGCTCCGAATCAATACAGTGCGTCTCATGCGTGTAATCCCCAAGCTTATAACCCACAAGTTTTTAATCCGCAATCATATAATTTACAAACTTATAGTCCGCACGTGTCCTTTAGTAACGTACGTGATATACTTGAATTGTTACCCGAATTTGATCCATCGACGGATCGCTCGTTAAATGCAGCGAAATATGTAAAAAAGGTCGAAATGTTAAAAAATGCATTTAATCTTAATGAAAGTGTGCTTGTGTTCGCGGTCCAACAAAAAATGCGCGGGTCGGCTAAACTTTGGATTGACTCTCTGCCAATAGTATTCGTTTCATTGCAGCAATTTGTTATCCGGTTTATAATAGATTTTCCATGCACTGAAAATGAAGTTGATATTCATTTGAAAATGATTCGTTCAAAACGCAATCCTAATGAAAAGCCGCAAGAATATTTTGATCGAATGGTAGCACTAGGAACCAAATGCGGTTTGGCAGAATGTGACATAGCGCGGCATATTATAACCATATTATTAAATTTCTAACAACAACGTGCGATGCTTAGACTCACTTAATGACATAGTAAATTATAGTACTTTCAACGAAATAAAATATTCACTGTCGCATTCAGAAAATCGAACACAAACGGGATTGTTATCAACCAGAAATTCTGTAAATTCATCAAACACTGACGGAGAGATTCGGAAAAAAGTTGGTGAAAGCGTAAAATGTTACAACTGTTCAAAAGTTGGTCACATACCCATTAACTGCCCTGAGCCCCAGAAGTTAAACCGTTGCGCTAAATGTCAACGCACGGCGCATAAAACGGAAGACTGCGTAATAAAATCGAAATCTGGTGTGAATTAAGTTAACGTTATTGAGACTGCAAGCACGAGTGTTGAAAGTGCGATTCTTGAAATCAATCAAATCGATAACAACGGTATAATTAAACAAATTAAATTGAACGACATTTATACAAAATCATTTGTAGATCTGGACAGCACCTGTTCATTGGTAAAAAATCCCTAGCGCGAAAATTTGGGATACCAATAAAGACAACGAAAATCTTGAAAGGCTTTGCGGGTGGTGAATATCATTGCACAGAAAAAGTGAAAGTGAAGAAAGCGATTTGTTTATTATTCAAGACGATCTCATCCGTGAAAATCTGCTCCTTGGAATTGATATTTTATGTCGTTCAGACAAACGGTTGGTAATTGAAGGAAACAATTGTCGCGTTGAACATATTGGAATTATAAATGTGCCGGTCGATTTAAACGGAGATGAGATGACGAAATTTGATGACATATTCGCGCAAAATACCTCGGAACTAGGAAAATCTGGGATAGCAAAAATGACAATCGAGTTACAAAATGATCAGGTAGTGCGACTAAAACCATACAGAATCCCATTCGCGAAACGACCAGTACTATCTTCAATAATTAATGGGTTACTCGAAAATAATATTATACGAAACAGTGATTCCCCGTACGCATCACCAGTAGTGCTGGATGACAAGAAAAATGGTGAACACCGGTTATGTGTAGACTACAGGTGTTTGAACAAAATAACCGTAAAAACCCCGTTTCCTATGCCGGTCATGGAAGAGCATTTCGCGCAACTGTCTGGGAATAGATTTTTTACGACACTCGATTTGAGGATGGGTTACCATCAAATTGAAATCGCGGAAGACTAAAAAAAATATACCGCATTCGTGACAACCGACGGACATTTTGAATACAACCGGATGCCATTCGGGCTGGTCAACGCACCTGCGGTTTTTCAATCTGTCATAAATGCGACCGTGTCCAAGATGGCGCCAGGTGAAGCGCTCGTATATCTCGACGACATAATTATACCTAGCAAAACAGTGAGTGAAGGGCTACGTAGACTAGAAACATTTTCACACCTCACCAAAAAAGCTGGTCTTACTCTTAGACCAGATAAGTGCAGGCTCCTACAAACAGAAATATCATACCTTGGACATATAATCAATGCCTACGGAATCACCCGATGCGATGATAAAGTTACTGCGATAAAAAACTTTAAAATGCCAGGTAATGTTACCGAAATACGTAGATTCCTAGGATTAACCGGGGTTTTCCGTAAATTCGTTCGCAGTTATTCGCTTATCTCAAAACCGATAACTAAACTACTATATAAGAGTGAAGAAAACAATTACGTGTGGGGCGTTGATCAAAAAATTTCTTTTACCAAATTAATAAAAGCCTTGTGCAATAAACCTGTGCTGGCCCTATATGATGCTACAGCACATCACGAAATTCACACTGATGCCAGTAGCGTTGGTCTTACTGGTGTTCTGCTTCAGTCCACTGACAGGAAAAAATTGCACCCCGTTTTCTACTATAGCCGCCATTGTACCGAGGTAGAAAGTCGCTACCATAGTTACGAACTGGAAGTACTCGCCGTGGTAGAAACTCTCGACCGATTTCGTATATACGTGCTTGGAAAAAAATTCCGTTTAGTTACTGATTGCTCCGCAATCGCACGTGTTAGAGAGAATAAAGAACTGAAATCAAAGATTGCACGTTGGTGGCTTAAACTTTTAGAATTCGATTTCGAGTGTGTACATCGCGCCGGTAGTCGACTGCTTCACGTTGACGCACTCAGCCTGCGGGTTTTGTTATGAAAATAGCTATCGATAGTGGTGATTGGTTACTCACCATGCAATTGCAAGACGAAGGCATACGCGAAATTATAAACACTTTAAACGGTGCATGTATGACCTCGCGCGAAAAAGAGCTGAAGGCCACTTACATATTGCGCGCCACCAGATTATACCGTAAAACCTCAGACAGCATAGAATTCGTGGTACCAAAAGCTGTACGATGGAGAGTCGTACAAATGTGCCATGATCAAGCGGGTTATCAAGCGTTAGAAAAGCCTATTGAGCGCGTCTGTCACACATATTGGTTCGCGCCAATGAGATACTACATTAAAAGTTATATTAACGCATGCATCCAATGCTGCTATCGCAAGCATCGACCAGGTAAGCCCGAAGGTAGACTACATACTAGTCCTGTCGAACCGATCCCATTTCGCTTAATTCACATGGACCACATGGGCCCTTTTCCGCTAAGTAAGAGGGGGAACTGCCATATATTAGCAATTTCCGATGCGTTTAGCAAGTTCCTAATTGTTAAAGCAGTTCGGGATACAAAAACTCTACCCGTACTGAAAACGCTGAACGAAATGTTTGGTATTTCGGCTTACCGGCGAAAATCGTCACCGATAGAGGTACTGCATTCACATCTAAAGCCTTCGAGATTTATTGCAACGACAACAATATTCAACATATTAAGGTCGCCGTACGTACCCCTCGCTCCAACGGGCAGGTTGAACGCGCGAATCAGTCCATTCTTAACTTCGTGCGAACTACAACAGATGATCCAAAAGATTGGGATCTCACACTTCGAAATCTTCAGTGGACCATTAACTCACAACGAAACTCCACAACGAAATTTTCACCGAATGAGTTGATCTTCGATTTCGATATTCGCGACGTAGCACAAAACCAGTTGCTAGCAGCCCTGGACGATGACATTGGTACCGATACTTCAACCCTTACTATCACTGAGAAACGTAACCAAGGCTGTTGAAAATATAAATAATATTAATATTAATAAGCCACAATAACACTGACAAATAAATAATCAACGTCAACTGTGGAAAATGCGAATTGACGAAAAACATCGACTACCATATTCCTACTCTGAAGGTGACCTCGTTTTAGTCGATAACGAGCCCTATTCCACAGGCGAATCACGTAAGCTGGAGCCTTGTTACCGGGGACCATATATCGCAAAAAGGGTTCTTGATAAAGATCGCTACATAATCGAAGATGTACCTAGAATGCAGGTCACAACTAAGAAATTTTGTTTAGTCTTCAGCTCCAACAAACTAAAACCGTGGTGAAAAGTAGTCCTGAACTAGACGAAGAACCAGAAATCGAGGGCGATTCCAGTGTCGGATAGGCCGAGCTGTCATGGCAACCCTGACCGATATACTCAGCATCAGACAGTACAGTTGAACGTGTAGCGCGCATCGGACGGCAGCGAAAACTAAATTTATATACTTCTGTAAAAAACGAACTGATTTCTGCAGAGTTGTAAGAAACTGTATCTCCATATTCACGTTTTAAAACTTGTGGTCATTAAAGTGAACTTAACATAAAAAAATCCTTCTATCAATTGTTCGCAGTTGATAGCGTTAGAAGTGATATTAAAAACCCTCGTGCAACGAAGTGAACGTTTAGAAAATCGTATACAAATTGTGTGCAAACGGCCGCAATCAGTGTAAAATCGGTTAAAGTATTGAAGGAAAACGGCCTCAATTAACGTAAAATCATAGCAAATATTGCTAGCACGCGGCTGCAAGGTACAGATAAAAAAAAAAGAAAAAACAATAGTGTGCGCATATCGGTAAGAAATAGTGAGATTCTGCCGGACAAAATTGTCCCGTTATAAAACTGAGACTCCGCTGGACAGCAGCTGCAAAATTCCGGTGAATTTGAATTTTGTAGTTTTGTGGTTTTCTCTTTACGCGTTTTACTCTTCAAATTGTCTTCTCCATATTCGTTGCGCTCGATGTTTTTCGAGTCATCGCTTTTCGTTTTCGTCAATTTGCATTTTCGTTTTTGAATTTGTACTCGCTGCTATAGCATAAACGTATTAAAACAAGTGTGCAAGGAGCTGGGTTTACCCACCTCCGGTAATAAACGGCAGCTACAAGAGCGCATAAATGAGCATAGAAATAATTCCGACAGTGCAAATGAATCGGAGATTATTATGATTCAAAGTATCGAACTATTAGAAAAAACAATAGCTGATTTGCGTACTCAGCAAAATCCAACACAAGCAGTTGCACACACATCGTCCACTTTTGTGCCATACAGAGCATCGTCAGCAATACATACGATTGGAACGAAAAGTGTTGTGTTCCAATCGGAACCGACAACGACATGCATGATGACACAGCCATTACCTGCACCGCAGCTGCAGACCCAACCACTGGAAAATATACAATCGCGAAATATGAACGCCTCTGTTACCCAGAACCAAAATCTTCCAATGCAATACACACACGGGCAACAATCGAATTTCTTTGCCAATAACAATCAGTTCAAATGTTAAATACCCCAAGGGCAAGCCCATTCGTTAATGCTCCGAATCAATACAGTGAGTCTCATGCGTGTAATCAACAAGCTTATAACCCACAAGTTTTTAATCCGCAATCATATAATTTACAAACTTATAGTCCGCACGTGTCCTTTAGTAACGTACGTGATATACTTGAATTGTTACCCGAATTTGATCCATCGTCGGATCGCTCGTTAAATGCAGCGCAATTTGTAAAAAGGGCGAAATGTTACAAAATGCATTTAATCTTAATGAAAGTGTGCTTGTGTTCGCGGTCCAACAAAAAATGCGCGGGTCGGCTAAACTTTGGATTGACTCTCTGCCAATAGTATTCGATTCATGGCAGCAATTTGCTAGCCGGTTTATAATAGATTTTCCATGCACTGAAAATGAAGTTGATACTCATTTGAAAATGATTCGTTCAAAACGAAATCCTAATGAAACGCCGCAAGAATATTTTTATCGAATGGTAACACTAGGAACCAAATGCGGTTTGGCAGAATGTGACATAGCGCGGCCTATTATAACCATATTATTAAATTTCTAACAACAACGTGCGATGCTTAGACTCACTTAATGACATAGTAAATTATAGTACTTTCAACGAAATCAAATATTCACTACCGCATTCAGGAAATCGAACACAAACGGGATTGCTATCAACCAGAAATTCTGTAAATTCATCAAACACTGACGGAGAGATTCGGAAAAAAGTTGGTGAAAGCGTAAAATGTTACAACTGTTCAAAAGTTGGTCACATATCTATTAACTGCCCTGAGCCCCAGAAGTTAAACCGTTGCGCTAAATGTCAACGCACGTTGCATAAAACGGATGACTGCGTAATAAAATCGAAATCTGGTGTGAATTTAGCTAACGTTATTGAGACTGCAGGCACGAGTGTTGAAAGTGAGATTCTTGAAATCAATCAAATCGATAACAACGGTATAATTAAACAAATTAAAGTGAACGACATTCATACAAAATCATGTTCATTGGTAAAAAATCCCTAGCGGGAAAATTTGGGATACCAATAAAGACAACGAAAATCTTGAAAGGCTTTGCGGGTGGTGAATTTCAGTGCACAGAAAAAGTGAATGCTACTCTCGAAATTGACAATGTTAAGATCGAAAGCGATTTATTTATTATTCAAGACGATATCATCCGTGAAAATCTGCACCTTGGAATTGATGTTTTATGTCGTTCAGACAAACGGTTGGTAATTGAAGGAAACAATTGGTGCGTTGAACATATTGGAAATATAAATGTGTCGGTCGATTTAAACGGAGATGAGCGGAAAAAAATGAAAATTTACTCTCGAAATACGATGACATATTCGCGCAAAATACCTCGGAACTAGGAAAATCGGGGATAGCAAAAATGACAATCGAGTTACAAAATGATCAGGTAGTGCGACTAAAACCATACAGAATCCCATTCGCGAAACGACCAGTACTATCTTCAATAATTAATGGGTTACTCGAAAATAATATTATACGAAACAGTGATTCCCCGTACGCATCACCAGTAGTGCTGGATGACAAGAAAAATGGTGAACACCGGTTATGTGTAGACTACAGGTGTTTGAACAAAATAACCGTAAAA
>NW_016161829.1:0-4642 GCF_001687245.7 Rhagoletis zephyria | reverse complement strand
CAACGAAACTCCACAACGATATTTTCACCGAATGAGTTGATCTTCGATTTCGATATTCGCGACGTAGCACAAAACCAGTTGCTAGCAGCCCTGGACGACGACATTGGTACCGATACTTCAACCCTTACTATCACTGAGAAACGTAACCAAGCTGTTGAAAATATAAATAATATTAATATTAATAAGTAAATAAATAATCAACGTCAACTGTGGAAAAAGCGATTTGACGAAAAACATCGACTACCATATTCCTACTCAGAAGGTGACCTCGTTTTAGTCGATAACGAGCCCTATTCCACAGGCGAATCACGTAAGCTTGAGCCTTGTTACCGGGGACCATATACCGTAAAAAGGGCTCTTGATAAAGATCGCTACATTATCGAAGATGCACCTAGAATGCAGGTCACAACTAAGAAATTTTGTTCAGTCTTCAGCTCCGACAAACTAAAACCGTGGTGTAAAAGTAGTCCCGAACTAGACGAAGAACCAGAAATCGAGGGCGATTCCAGTGTCGGATAGGCCGAGCTGTCATGGCAACCCTGACCGATATACTCAGCATCAGACAGTACAGTTGCACGTGTAGCGCGCATCGGACGGCAGCGAAAACTAAATTTATATACTTTTGTAAAAAAGGAACTGATTTCTGCAGAGTTGTAAGAAACTGTATCTCCATATTCACGTTTTAAAACTTGTGGTCATTAAAGTGAACTTAACATAAAAAAAAAATCCTTCTATCAATTGTTCGTAGTTGATAGCGTCAGAAGTGATATTAAAAACCCTCGTGCAACGAAGTGAACGTTTAGAGAATCGTATACAAATTGTGTGGAAACGGCCGCAATCAGTGTAAAATCGGTTAAAGTATTGAAGGAAAACGGCCCCAATTAACGTAAAATCATAGCAAATATTGCTAGCACACGGCTGCAAGATACACATAAAAAAAAAGAAAAAACAATAGTGTGCGCATATCGGTGAGAAATAGTGAGAGTCTGCCGGACAAAATTGTGCCGTTATAAAACTGAGACTCCGCTGGACAGCAGCTGCAAAATTCCGGTGAATTTGAATTTTGTAGTTTTGTGGTTATCTCTTTACGCGTTTTACTCTTCAAATTGTCTTCTCCATATTCGTTGCGCTGGTTGTTTTTCGAGTCATCGCTTTTCGTTTTCGTCAATTTGCATGTTCGTTTTTGAATTTTTACTCGCTGCTATAGCAGTGAATCTAATTAGAGTCCCGAACGAATACAACAACCAAAACAAGAAATTCCGAGCATAAACGAATTAAAACAAGTGTGCAAAGAGTTGGGTTTACACGCCTCCGGTAATAAACAGCAGCTACAAGAGCGCATAAATGAGCATAGAAATAATTCCGACAGTGCAAGTGAATCGGAAATTACTATGATTCAAAGTATCGAACTAGTAGAAAAAACAATAGCTGATTTGCATACGCAGCAAAATCCAACACAACCAGTTGCACACACATCGTCCACTTTTGTGCCATACAGAGCATCATCACCAATACATACCAATTGGAACCGACAACGACATGCATGCTGACACAGCCATTACCTGCACCGCAGCTGCAGACCCGACCACTGGAAAATATACAATCGCGAAATATGAACGCCTCTGTCACCCAGAACCAAAATCTTCCAATGCAATACACACACGGGCAACAACCGAATTTCTATGCCAATAACATATCAGTTCAAATGTTAAATACCCCAAGGGCGAGTCCATTCGTTAATGCTCCGAATCAATACAGTGAGTCTCATGCGTGTAATCTCCAAGCTTACAACCCACAAGTTTTTAATCCGCAATCATATAATTTACAACCTTATAGTCCGCACGTGTCCTTTAGTAACGTACGTGATATACTTGAATTGTTACCCGAATTTGATCCATCGTCGGATCGCTCGTTAAATGCAGCGCAATTTGTAAAAAAGGTCGAAATGTTAAAAAATGCATTTAATCTTAATGAAAGTGTGCTTGTGTTCGCGGTCCAACAAAAAATGCACGGGTCGGCTAAACTTTGGATTGACTCTCTGCCAATAGTATTCGATTCATGGCAGCAATTTGCTAGCCGGTTTATAATAGTTTTTCCATGCACTGAAAATGAAGTTGATATTCATTTGAAAATGATTCGTTCAAAACGCAATCCTAATGAAACGCTGCAAGAATATTTTTATCGAATGGTAGCACTAGGCACCAAAGGCGGTTTGGCAGAATGTGACATAGCGCGGCATATTATAACCGGTATTTGCGACACGGAGCTTAAAAAGAAAATTTCTAACAACTATGTGCGATTCCAAGACTTACTTAATGACATGGTAAATTATAGTACTTTCAACGAAATAAAATATTCACTGCCGCATTCAGAAAATCGAACACAAACGAGACTGTTATCAATCACAAATTCTGTAAATTCATCAAACACTTACGGAGAGATTCGGAAAAAAGTTGGTGAAAGCGTAAAATGTTACAACTGTTCAAAAGTTGGTCACATATCCATTAACTGCCCTGAGCTCCAGAAGTTAAACCGTTGCGCTAAATGTCAACGCACGTCGCATAAAACGGAAGACTTCGTAATAAAATCGAAATCTGGTGTGAATTAAGTTAACGTTATTGAGATTGCAAGCACGAGTGTTGAAAGTGAGATTCTTGAAATCAATCAAATCGATAACAACGGTATAATTAAACAAATTAAAGTGAACGACATTTATACAAAATCATTTGTAGATCTGGGCAGCACCTGTTCATTGGTAAAAAATCCCTAGCGGGAAAATTTGGGATACCAATAAAGACAACGAAAATCTTGAAAGGCTTTGCGGGTGGTGAATATCATTGCACAGAAAAAGTGAATGCTACTCTCGAAATTGACAATATTAAGATCGAAGCGATTTATTTATTATTCAAGACGATCTCATCCGTGAAAATCTGCTCCTTGGAATTGATGTTTTATGTCGTTCAGACAAACGGTTGGTAATTGAAGGAAACAATTGTCGCGTTGAACATATTGGAAATATAAATGTGTCGGTCGATTTAAACGAAGATGAGCGAAAAAAAAATGAAAATTTACAATAAAGACAACGAAAATCTTGAAAGGCTTTGCGGGTGGTGAGTATCGTTGCACAGAAAAAGTGAATGCTACTCTCGAAATTGACAATGTTAAGATCGAAAGCGATTTATTTATTATTCAAGACGATCTCATCCGTGAAAATCTGCTCCTTGGAATTGAAGTTTTATGTCGTTCAGACAAACGGTTGGTAATTGAAGGAAACAATTGTCGCGTTGAAAATATTGGAAACATAAATGTGTCGGTCGATTTAAACGGAGATGAGCGGAAAAAAATGAAAATTTACTCTCGAAATACGATGACATATTCGCGCAAAAGACCTCCGAACTAGGAAAATCGGGGATAGCAAAAATGACAATCGAGTTACAAAATGATCAGGTAGTGCGACTAAAACCATACAGAATCCCATTCGCGAAACGACCAGTACTATCTTCAATAATTAATGGGTTACTCGAAAATAATATTATACGAAACAGTGATTCCCCGTACGCATCACCAGTAGTGCTGGATGACAAGAAAAATGGTGAACACCGGTTATGTGTAGACTACAGGTGTTTGAACAAAATAACCGTAAAAACCCCGTTTCCTATGCCGGTCATGGAAGAGCATTTCGCGCAACTGTCTGGGAATAGATTTTTTACGACACTCGATTTGCGGATGGGTTACCATCAAATTGAAATCGCGGAAGACTAAAAAAAATATACCGCATTCGTGACAACCGACGGACATTTTGAATACAACCGGATGCCATTCGGGCTGGTCAACGCACCTGCGGTTTTTCAATCTGTCATAAATGCGACCGTGTCCAAGATGGCACCAGGAGAAGCGCTCGTATATCTCGACGACATAATTATACCTAGCAAAACAGTGAGTGAAGGGCTACGTAGACTAGAAACATTTGCACACCTCACCAAAAAAGCTGGTCTTACTCTTAGACTAGATAAGTGCAGGTTCCTACAAACAGAAATATCATACCTTGGACATATAATCAATGCCTACGGAATCACCCGAGGCGATGATAAAGTTACTGCGATAAAACCGCCAGCTAATGTTACCGAAATACGTAGATTCCTAGGATTAACCGGGGTTTTCCGTAAATTCGTTCGCAGTTATTCGCTTATCTCAAAACCGATAACTAAACTATTACATAAGAGTGAAGAAAACAATTACGTGTGGGGCGTTGATCAACAAATTTCTTTTAGCAAATAAAAAAAAAGCCTTGTGCGATAAACCTGTGCTGGCCCTATATGATGCTACAGCACATCACGAAATTCACACTGATGCCACATCGANCGACCAGTACTATCTTCAATAATTAATGGGTTACTCGAAAATAATATTATACGAAACAGTGATTCCCCGTACGCATCACCAGTAGTGCTGGATGACAAGAAAAATGGTGAACACCGGTTATGCGTAGACTACAGGTGTTTGAACAAAATAATCGTAAAATCCCCGTTTCCTATGCCGGTCATGGAAGAGCATTTCCCGCAACTGTCTGGGAGTTGATTTTTTGCGACACTCGATTTGCGGATGGGTTACCATCAAATTGAAATCGCGGAAGAGTAAAAAA
>NW_016161828.1:42678-48129 GCF_001687245.7 Rhagoletis zephyria | reverse complement strand
CAATTTCTATTTCAGTTTGAAATCAAATATAAAAGTAAGTATTTATTTCATTTTGCGCGCTGCCTCCGCAATGAAAGTATGAGGCCAAGTGAGCGGAGCATTGGCGCGCCATTCGAGAGATCCAAGGTCAAATCCTCCATCAGAATAATTTTGTTTTCCCTTTTTTTAATATTTTGCTTTTTTCTATTTTATACTTAATTATTATATGTATTGTTTTAAAAAGAAAAATATATTTGGGACATCCTTTGCCAAGCGGGCCACTCCTCTCCATTTTTTGGTTTGGTTTAAACAATTCAAAACCTTTTGCAAAAATTAGCTTAAAAGGTCTATTTTAAAATGTCGTTCGGCGTTTTTAAAAATTCAAAATGAAGCATCCATATTGGGTCTAGTATTTTTAACGGAAAAGTTATAAACGAACGTACGCACATGGCGTATGAGTAACATTCTCATCTCATGTCTGGGTAACTCATACGTCATGTAGGCACGTACGTTTAATTTTAGCATTTCCACGATAAATAGTAAATCCAATATTAATGCACTAGTTTGAATTTTTAAAATCCGATTTCCTATTCGTTGTCAGCGACCTCAAGAACCACCGATTGTAAAGTTTTAAGCGAAAGTAATCGATTTTAATTTTTTGGTGCTATATTGGGTCCGCCATTTTGAATTTTTCCAATCTGATTCGTAATCAACAGCCACAAGAATTCTCGAAAAAAACGTTTCCAGCGATCTTATTTATTTTGTCCGCCAAATTGGACCCGGCTTTTTGAATTTTTGAAATCAGGTCCCAGATTCGTAATCAAAATCCATAAAAACATAAAAATCCGCTGTTAATTTTTCTTTCCCTTTATTCTATGTACGTTGGTATTTTTATCTGTTCCCAAATCTGGATAGCGGCTGTACCGATTTTTTTGAAATTTCGCGTACCTACTGAAGAATTTCCAGGAATGGTTATAGGCTAAAAAAGCTCGTACATGGTTTGGAGATATGTGAAAGTAATGGCATACTCATGGAGAGAGGTGGGAATATTTGAAAATGGAGCGTTGCGTGTGTTTGGGGGGGTCTCTTTATAGTTTCAGTTAACAATTTGACCCGCCATGTGGAGCTGGTGTCGTAAGGAAAATATTTGTCTCGTAAAAATATTGGTATCGTAAAGAAAAATATCGCCGTGAAAGAATGTACCCGCCAAGTGACTCAGGTGTCGAGTTACTACTAAAAAATTCGTATTTATGATACGATTTGGCTCATATCCGGGATATGTATTGGTAATATTAAGGGCAATACTTTTACAAAAAGGAACCGCCAGGTGGCGCTGGAGTGGAGATATTACTAAAAAAACGTCCAGTGAGAGAAAGTGTTGTGAATGTCAGATTACGTCGACTTGCTGCGCCACTGAGTTTGTCGAACTGTCGTGGTGTTTTTTTCGACTGGCCCAATGATTTACCATTATTACTCTGCGCTAAAGATTCCTTCGGAGACACCATAATTGAGTTGTCCAGGGATCAATCTCAAATGATCGCCGTTAAACCAACCACCAGAACTATTGCGCTCCTTGATAAGGCATTTAAGGTATTTCGTCTGAAACACAGCCATAATGTACAGTTTCAAGGAGAGACTCACCATCGAACCGGATCGTTGTTACCACCAAGAAGTGTAACGGAAAAAATTCTTCAAATTTATTTCTCTGTACGATTAACCGTGGTGTGAAACGCCAGATCATTGCGGGAAATTGCAAGAGCTTCTTCGCGGACATTTCACTTTCGTTGGGTTATTTAAGACTGGCTTGGAGGTATGTCTTCCGACCACCAAACCACAATATTAGCATTTATTTGTATTTTTTTATAATTAATTTTTTAATTTAATTTACTTCTCATATTTAGATTTTATTGGTTTACAAAAAAAAAGCGTCCCAATATTTAATTTTTGGAAACTTATTTATTTTATGGTAATATCTGTTTTAATTTTTATTTTATTTTTTAATTCAATTTACCTTTAATTTTTAGATTTTAGCGTTTTCAAATAAACCTTTTTTATTTCACTTTATTTTTAAAAACAAAAATATTTTCTTTTAATTTCATTTAATTTTTCAAATATTACACTCAGGATGATCACTCACACAGTGAACGACTGATTCATCTAAAATAAATAACATATTTTTAATTTGTGCAAAACTCAAGTAATATGTATAAAAATTTTCAACTTTCTTGTCAGATTTTTTACAAAATATTTGTAGCCCATTAAATTTTAGTATAACTTCGAATTCAATTTCTATTTTTTTTTAATAAATTTTTATAAAAACAAGCGGAAGGAAATCGGAAGAAAAATGTTCATACATTGTGAAAAATTCTCCCTGCGCATACTTTTGTTGCTCTGCTATATGTATTTTTTGCTATCGCATTCTTCAATTTTCACTATTTATCACCATTAAAATGCAAATGAAAATTGACAGCTACTGTTGCTCCACAGCACCACTTGCGGCAGGATAAAATACTGAAATTTTAGCTAAGCAAGTTTTATCGACAAGGAGAAGAGAATCACAATTTTTGGTGATCGCCAAAAATTCGGAAAAAAGTTCAGCTTTAGCAATTTAGCGATAGCGAAAGTTGAAATCCGGATGTAGATCTAGGAAAACGGTATACAAAACCATAAACTTCGATCCAAAATTAATTTTACGTGTTTCGGCTTCTTTTTGTGTCATTTCAAAACTTGAGATTTTCCTTATAGTGTTATTTGTCTTATTTGCAAAAAAAAAAGTTCGTTACTTTTTCATTTAAATTTTCTTTTCCCATTACCCAAATGGCCAATTAAAGTGTATGTATGTGTGTATGTACTTAAACATGTAAATATTTATGATACTCCCAAAAGGGAAATGTTTTATGACTTACATAAATTTCATAAACGCCCACAATTGCTCCATACCCCATATTCTACTCTAACTCTCTTTCTGTTTACTCAGCTGTCAGTCAGTCAGCATCTGTATGAGTGCAATATCTTGCACACTATTACAATTACTTGTACTAAATTTTCGACATTTTATGTATGTATTTACTCACTTTTGTCATTTTATGTTCATATTTATGTTTATGTAAGTTTCTATCCCTAACGGCAAAACTCGATTTGATGTTCTTACATCAAAAACAAACATCTATGCTGTTGAAGCACAATAACAATAACTGGATTAAAGTGTTAACAAAGTATGGTTACAAATATTGACTTGACCCCTTACAAGTGTCCAGGCGGCCGACATAAATTTTATCAATTTGGTAAAACAACAGCCCCAACTGAGTGAAATTTATACTAATCATAAATTTGATAATAAAAACTTACAACTTTTGAACATTTTCGAAGAGACCTTAAAATGGTTTATTATCTGTATGAAAATATAGCATAAAATGCCCTTAAAAATATTATGATGGGCAACAGAAAAAACTCAAATAAGCAACTCAAGCAAAAGAGGAACTTCTGAATTACATACTCAACCGCTCTGGTACACCAATTTGAGAATTTAAAGTATATATTGAAGGAAGAAATGTAGACTAGTAAACCCGCAAAGCGGTTAAACGCCCAAAAAAGAGTTTCAAAGACTTAAGAAATATTTCAAATATTAGTTTGAGTTAAAAGTGACGCGAGTGCCATATTTCATCTACATCCTTTGCAGCCATTACTACGTGAAGAGACGTCTCGCATAGTAAAGGTTTTTAGTTGAATCAAAATTTAAATCACCTTATACCGATAAAAAAGATTTTAGTTCAAAAAAAAAGGCAAAACTTTATCGCACATTTACAGGCTTTGATTAATTTGACCTCTCATTTTGGAAATTCGAAAGAACGGTGCAAATCTAATGGCTATATACTTAGTTAGATCTATATGACTTTTCGAAAAGGTGGCCAGCTTTCATAGATCTCTTTCGATTGACGCCGATATCTTAATATTTCATAAAACTTGCGGATAAGTTAACGACTTTTCAAAGAGGTGGAAAACCTTTTCAAAAGCATTTCAAACTAAAATCTTTTTTAAATCTCTCTCATCTTAAATTGTGATACACATGTATTTCAACAAACTGACGAACTAAGTTAAATTTGCTTATTGTCCTAAATAAGGATCGGAAATAAGAATTTTCTAAGCCATTCCGTTTGGTGTCCATCTCTTAACAGTATATCCAATACATCAAATAATTTTAATGTAAGTTTTTTAATTCGTGGCAACCCTCTTATGATATTTTATATGTTGAAACTAAAGATTTCTAAACACTTGTTAGTTAATTAAATTAGACCTTTCAAACAGGTGCCAGCCGTCTTCAAAAATATTCTCAAGCTTAAACCTTGTTAAATCTACTGATATTGCGATATAAGTTTTAACTAACTAATGAATTAAGTTGAATCTAATTTTTTTAATGTGGCAACCGCGCAAAATATAGCCCAGAAATAAAGAATTTCAAACCCTCTTCGATATATACCAACATTTGAATTATTCATTTAACTTATTGTTACGATTATCCTCGAAACCTTGATGAATTTCCCAAATATCCTACGGCTCGTATCGCTGGATTATTAAATAAATGCTAACAATGACCAAATTGTGGTACAATTAACTTTATTGTACAAAAAGCAATTTGCAATACTCGCTAATACCGTAAAAACACTTTACAATACTCGTTAAAGCAATTACAATGCTTTACAAAACTTGTTAACACAATTAAACTTATAGCTTACTTATTCGCAACTCAATTTACTTGTATCTTGCTGACTTGTAACTAACCCACTCCGATATCTGGTGGCGCCCTTATATACCTGCGCTCACACTCATGGCAACTCTAGAATGTTCTGAAGTTCATCGCGCATTCTCTTTCTCTCGCTGTTCGCAGTGTTCATCCACTTGACGTTTCTGATTGTGGAACATTCTACTTCATTCCTCGAACATTCTGCCTATTTCTCGTTGTTCGCTTCACGTTGCCGCAGTATTCGCCACATTATTAAATAGTTTGAATTGAACTTTTTAAACAGGTGGCAACCTTTCTGTAGAGGAGGCACAGCTTTTGAAACCATTTCCATTGATATCCAATATCCAATTGTAATATTTAATTTATTTTTTTAAATAATTTTAATAAAATTTTTTAGAAGGTGCCAACTCTTTTCAAAAAAATAAAACCCTATTGCACATCTACAGTCCAAGGCTTTTAAGTTGACACCTCATTTTGGCAAATCGAACAAACGGTGTGGATTTGATGCCTTTCATTACACTGGATCACAAATTTTAATTTGATTTTTGTTCTCCAGACGCCACTATCCAATTTCTACGTAGAATTGCACGGTGATTCCGAAATTCCGGTTTATTTTTATACCCGAGCGCACTTGTGCACAAGGGTATATTAATTTTGTTCACATAACGGTTGTTTGTAACAGCCAAAACGAATCGAGATAGATATAGACAAATGTATACATAAATGATCAG
>NW_016161828.1:6197-41512 GCF_001687245.7 Rhagoletis zephyria | reverse complement strand
TAGACGATTTATTCGTTCATACCCTTGAAGGTATTGCTTTTAAACGACACTGTGCAAAATTGCATACATACCTGCATATGTAGATACATATTTGGAGATTTACAGTTTCCTGGTCACCTTCTAATCATGCTCCCTAAATAAATGCTGCGGTGAACCCACTCAAGTATCCACAAATATTTCAGTCTATTCATGGATACCATTTTGTTGCAAGGACATTTTTCATATGGCCAGACTACCTACTGAAGGACAAATAAAATACTGAAGTCTATTGCACAATTTTTAGTCAATAAGTTTTGCACAGAAATATTTCGCCTCAGGTTTGTCTTAAGTAGTTTCGGTTAATATGGCAGCCAGTTCAAAGGACTAATTTAATTAGAACATGCAGGTCCATTCTGATATGACTGTAAAACCCAGAGACCTATATTTCATGGAACCATTCCGCGAGAGAGCAAACGCGAGAGGCTGACCTTGAAGACGGTGCTGATGCCATTTAAGACTGCCAGATATTTATATACATATGTTCACCTTTGATCGTAGCATTACCGCACTCATTGATTTGATGTCAGCCTGGCTATCCGAGAAGATATTAATCGTTCTCTTCGTTACGCCGCGTGTATTAAGGTACATATTCATCTCCTTCATGGCTATAACTTCTACCTGGTAAACGCTGCGGTGGTCCTGTACACGTTCCGATAATTCCAGAGAAAACTCCATAGCCAAACCTATTGTCTAGCTTATATCCATCTGTGTAAAAATTTAATTCCCCCGTCTCGGTGTTTGCCACTCTCTTCTCCTTCGTTTTGAAGAGCCTGTCGATGGTGGGTTAAGAGGCGGAATTGACAATTTCTTGATGACAACTATCCAGAGCGTGAAATATAGAATCGTGGCCAAACCACCAATCCTTTCATAGCGCCATACTTTTTAGTCTGAGCGCCGTGTTTTCCTACCAAAAGTACTGCAGCCATGAACGCGGTTCTTTGGACCTTACTCAATAGTTTTAGGTAACTAGACTTTTAAATTGATGGCCACCGTACAAGGTTTCCACATACATAGCAGTATAGGCCTTACTACGAAAGTCTAAAGCCATTGAGTAATGCAAGATGTTAACTCGCATTTGATTACGACCATTCGCTTACATGTCTGTAATGCAACGTTGGCCTTCTTAGCTCTTAGAGATATTAGCTTTATACGTAAGCTTCCTATCTAATACAAGTCCTATATATTTAACATTCTCCTTCATAATATGTTTTCTTTGTGAATATTTCACTTTAATCTGGGTTTATTTCGAGTCCCCTACTCTCTGTCCAAATTTTTGGCGTGGCCATTATAGAGCGCAGAATGCCCGTAAAGGTATTTGTGTACTTACCTTTAACGGTATTTGCCAGAACATCAGCACAAACAGGGGCGTGCTCACTCCGAGGTCAGCAACAAGGAGTTGCCTGCCAAGTTCCAGATAAGGGGGAAAAGTACTTCGAAGTTTTCAGTCCTACGACAATAATTTTGAATGGAGGATTTGAAGGCAGCCCTAGGGATTTCTGTAGAAGAAAGGTTCTCTTGTATTATTTTGTAGAAGAATACCTCGACTTTAAAACCGTTTTTGATAAGTTGCCTCCACGATAAATTTTATATCCACTCAAAACTAAGACGACTATCTAGAATAACAGAGTAACGGGGAGCACAACCTTCAGCTACATCCAAATCGGGAAGGATGTTTCCGCATCGCTTGAGTGCAAATGACATTTTAGATAAAGCGACTCACTGCCGAGCAATTTCTTCAATCTAATGGTCTGGAAATCTCTGATCTTGCCCTCCCTCATTTGATGTTGCTCAGAAACGTTAATGGTGTCTGAAGGGTTTCATGCGCTTTTAAAAAAAATAATCGCGGACCCTATTGTAACTTGTACCGAAGAAAATGGGCCGCGGAACTGTACAATCTTTACAATGACATGTACCCTATTTTCTGAAGGACTTGACTAATTTGGTGTGAGCTACTGGCGAAATTTCGCAAAAGTCCGTGAAAATTGATAAACAGTTGTAATGACAAATAAGAAGAATGATACCTTGTAAGAAAAATATATACAATTATACATATTTAGGAAAGGTGGAGGGCAACTTCATTAGTACCATGCAAATATTTTGGGTCTATTAACGAAGGTGGTTTATTGGCACACAAGTGTGTCGGACACGCCAGCAAAGTGATTAAGGAATTTCATTGTGTATGCTACAGACCTACTTGCCATCAGTAGTGATAAACTCAAAGGTACTTTGTTGGAGCTACTAAAATACTTAGGGAGTTGCGCACGTAAAATATACATCGATGTTTTGCGATGTACCAGTTAACAAAGACATGGATGTTTTACTACATATATAGTGAAGATTTCTTCATGTGGATTTTTGGTTTCATTTTAATATCTTCAGTTTAAGGTTTTAAGTAATTTTTTTTTTTTTTTTTAAATATGTCTTCGTTTTGACGATAACTCTTCACTTCTGGCAACGCTGTAGTTTCCGTAATCGCCGGAACCGAATAATGTCCAAACATAGGAAGACGGAAATTTGTTACAAAATATATCGTAAAGAGTTGGCTGCTCCCTTACAAAACTTGAAGTTGGTTTCCATTTATTTTTGCTGGAAGTTTGGTATGTAAAAATTATTTTATAGGAATGATGATATTCCCGACCATACAACCCATATTGTGGGCTAAATAATTTCACTATATCACAAATTAGTGTGAGGTATGGCGAGGTATGGCAAATGAAAACTAAGAAAATTCTCCATAAACCATAAGCATCACTTTTCGATCGACTGATGGTTTCGGAGAAATAATAATTTTTTGATTAAAAAATTAGAAAAAATCCAACTTTAATAGGGGAAAAATAATGAGTATTTTTGCTTTTGTAAGAAAATCTATGGTCATATAAAAGACGAGTTAGGGGTCAAATGAAAATGCGCGGAGTTTTTTTATGAAAAATGTGCAGGAAATGATATTACTCATACGCCATGTACACCTGAGTAACACTCTTTATGCTCATTTTTCTTTAAAAAAAATAATCTTTGCAATTTTTATCTCACTGCTAATTCCTTTCTCTTTATCAAACGGTTTTCTTTATTAGTAGCTTGAATTTTTTGTAACAGATCAGGCTTTAACACAAGTAAAAAATGTTTACACTGGAACTGTTTTTTATTCCCTATTAAAGGTTTTTAATTTTTTCATCCATAAAAAGAATAAATATGGATAGATTAATTAATTTCTCAGAAACTATCAGGCTTATCAGAAAGTGATATATATATACAATTTACGGAAATTTTTGCTAGCTTTCATTTGCCAATTAGTTCGTAAAATATCCGTGATTAAGTGGAACCACTTTCTTTTAGCTGAATGAGGTAAATTGCAAATATCTCGGCAACCTATCCATATAAAATAAAAATTAACTCGATTTTCGGAATCAGCGAGCAATTTTACGTTGACATTGGATAGTGGCAACCATGGAATATTTTTGCTGTAAACCAGTGTTATCATTACCGTTGTTATTACAATATGTTCATTATGTTAATATTATAAGATATATATTTAACAGTCTTTATAGTTTAGAGACACTTGCGATTTTGTTAGAATACTCATAGATCCCCCAATTCCTATTGGGACTCTTTTCATGTGTCAATAATTTTACACATACTCGTGCAGTTGCCGTACATCTTCTTCTATCTAAAATAATCAAAATACTCAACTCACATGTATCTACAAGATACACAACTCAATGTGAGAGAAATACATTGAGTCAACGGATCGCCATAACCACCACTACAAACAAAAAGACGAAAATCTTGAACATCGAATTTCGATGCGACGAATGGCCAACGCTTTGCCCAAACTCACAACGATTCGCCACCTCAATTCGATACGACAATTTTAACGAAATTCGACCAAAAATCGAGACGCGCGCGCTAAGTGCACCAACGCCGCTGCAAGAACAACCGCAGTTTAATAATTCGTACATATATACATAAATTAGCAACGGAATATTTAAATGAATTTTTATTCTCAATTTTTCTCAACTTAATGGAAAATAGATTTATTAGTTCATGCAAGAAGCGATAATAAATTTTTGGAAACACATAACAACCAATTAACGCGAACAAACGAGAAGAAGAAAAAAACACTTAACTAAAACGATTCGAATAATCCGAAAAGAAACGGGAAAAAACAAAAAATAAAAATTAATTCACGGACAAAAATATTTGAATCAAGGAATTTTTCTCTAAAAATTTACGCCACCACAGAAAGCAGTAAATTTTATTCACACACATACATATGTTCCTATGCTGACAAGCCGAAAAAATTCGACGTGCAAAATTTTTTCGGAATACAAATTCAATAGCCAAAATTCAGTTATCAAACGAATTTGTGATTTGTGGTAACGTGTACAATCTCTACTTTACTATACATAAACTAAATACTATCCTCTACTCTATGTATTCTACACCAGTTTTTGTTACATGTGTTACATACGTACATAATTAAATTATCAATACCTAGCATTTTTTTAATAAATTTCTTGTTGCAATTTTTTATGAAAATAATAAAAAAAAAATTTGCATATATTTTTAGAGAAAAAAATTTTTAAATATTGTGCTTGTTTTTTGAGTTATTACCCCACGTACGCCTAGAATAGAGGAGCTTGTGCTGAATTTTGTTACAAAAAAAAAAAAAAAACAATATCTGAAAACTTGAAGTTTACTAAAAAGAAAGAAACATTCATTGAAACATTTTAATTCAAAACAACAAACTTGAAACTCAGAGTGCCAAAAATGGTTGCACAGTGGCAATTAATCAATCAAAATTATAAAAATATGGATGGTAATTTTCCCAAAGCAAAAAACAAAATCTGTACATAAGTTTGCATACTGCACGTGTTTCATGTTTTACATATCCACACATCGCTGTGTACATATGCGTATTAATACATAAAAACAAGTAAAAAAAATAAATAAATAAAATAAAAAACTTAAAAATTCACGATAAATAAAAAATAGCTTCAATTAATAAGTAGAAACAAAAATTTCCTTAATAATATTAATTTAAAAATTTATGTATGTAAATATTTTTATGCAAAAAAATTATAATCTTAAAAAAGTTATGTTAAACAAATTTTTTAAATATATTTCTCCTTCAATGATGTGATCACACGTATTAAAATATAAGCGAATTGCGCCCGGCCCCCAAGTCAGTGCCGTCGTCTTTGTCACTATTGTTGTTATTGTTGTTACAATAAGCAGCAGCAGTGCACCGCTGTCTTCATCGCTCGCAACGCCAGCCTTTCGATTGGTGCGCTGTGTGGTGACGTGCTCATCTTTGTCAACGTTCCACTTTTGAATATTTATTTATTTCGCTCATTGCCCAAATTTTAAACACACTTGGACATACGAATGACTGTATTGATAGCAAATGGCATATGAAAGAACTATGTAAATACACATCCGTCCATACATACATATATGTATCTACATAAATAAATACTCCTAGTAGAGCAGCATGATATTAAAAAAAAAAAATAAATAAAAATCTGCGTTCCTCTGGCGGCTATTATTTGTTGTCGTCCAAATTATCAATGTTTTTAGTATTATAGAGGGAAATATGAGCACTGAAATCATCCGTTTATATGTATGTGTAAACTTTTATAATAGCCAGAATTCTATGGCATACAATTTTTCAACTTATATGCGACAAAAATTTATTTTTATGCGAAAAACTATGCCAAAATGTTGGTGCATTTTCGTGAGTTTGCTCGCAAACTAAATGGAATTCCATTTTATTTTCTATTCAGTCTTTTTGAGCACAAAATATGTAAAAAAAAAAACCAAAACAGGAGCTCCTATTAAAAATGATACATACTTATAACATATTTTCCGGAAATAGCGGCATACATATGTTTTTTTTTTTAAGGTATGCTATTAGTTTTGAACATAATGTCCAGTTTTCCCCTTTTGCGCTGATAGTTTTTTATTCGGAAAATTGTGTTTCCTGTTATAAAAATATTTACATTTTTTAACTGAAAAGTATTTAGGCAAGCACGTTGTTTAGTATTTTGCCGAACACAAGGCGTTGTTTTCATAAAAGTAATTAAAAGCAAACATTTCCCGTTGTAAATTTGTTATTATACAGTTCTAAAAATTTGAATTTACCTACAAACTGATAAAGGAATTTTAACATTTATTAATTAACTAATAACAAAGTCCGCCCTACAAATCATTTCGAGCGAAAAATTCGACCAAAAATTATTGAATAGAGGCATTCTTCTTCTTTATTGGCTCTGTAACCGTCTAAGCAATTTTGGCCGAATCCAAAACAGCACACAAGTCGTTTCTCTTCGGTGCCAGCTGATGCCAATTGTAAAATCCTTCCTGGGCCTTCCTCTACCTCTGTTACCAGCATCGCGAACCGGGATGAATAATTTCAGAGCAGGAGCGTTTCTGTCCATTCGAAGGACATGGCCAAGCCAGCGGAGCCGCTGAATTTTAATTCGCTGCACTATGTCGAAATGCTTGTAAATCGTTCGCAGAGTTTTTCTCTCGAAAACTCCAAGAGCCACTTCATCAGGGTTCTTTCACTGCCCATACCTACGCGCCATAAATCAACATAGACATGATGATGAGTTTTCTACGACGAAGGAGTTTACTTCTCAATTGGCTACTCAGTCCAACATAGCACTTATTAGCAAGAGTGATTCCCCGTGGGATTTCGATGCTGACATTATTATTGGCGTTAATGCTGGTTCGCAAATAAACAAAGTCGTGTACTTTTTTCTTTCATTCTTTTTAAATCGTTCCCATTTTCCTACACAAAAGTCCAATGCCAAAATAAGATAAACCAGTTGTATGAATTATAGAAATTTGAAAATTTGTGTTGAGAAAAAGAAGAAAAAGCAAAGAATTTCACTATAATATATTGAAATACTACTATTTTTCAAAAGTTCCATTTTGGCACTTTGTGCAAAATCGAAAAATTAAGTGCCATTTGAAGTAAAATAGGGCCAAAAATGGCACGGTTTGAGCCAAGTGGGCAGCCCTGCCGTAGCCTTTGTTTTTACCGATAATAGTTGTGTTTTCTTATTCTCCAGCAAGAAATATCCAGCAACGAAATTTCGCAATAAGTTGCTAGTTTTATGAACAGCTGATTAATTTGTTATTTTCCGATGCAATTTTCTTAGAAAACTAGTATTTTCCATCTTATTATATATTTAAATGGGTTTCTTTTGTCAATTGCAACTCTAAAAGTACCTCAAACAATTATTTTGTTAATGTGTGTAAGTAATAAAAGATAGAATAAAACTAAATTTCATTGAAATCGGATTAAATTTAATGTTTTCATCCACAAAATTATTTTTAAGAAAAATTAAAGCATCAAAATTTTAAACTTTTTAATACGACTAGGTAAAAAATCTAGTATGCACCTGTATAGCCCATTCAATTTGTTATAATAATGTGCAAATTCCAAAGGTCTCGAAATTCGTGTTGATTTTTGATAATTTTTTTTTCACTGTCCTACGCATTTTTCCCAAAAATATGAAGATTTTCAGATTATTTTTTTATATGGAAAAAATACGTAAGACTGTCAGTAAACAAAGAATAGCAAACCTCAAGTTTGAAATTTGCCCATTGTTTTACAAAAATTTAATAGACCATACATTTGTTTTATAAATTAAATTACATTTGTTATATAATTAATTAAAAAGTTTGCAAGTTTAATGAAACTTTGCAGAATACTTCTAAATTTCGAACACAGTTTGAAACTTGATTTTGTATGGAGTTTGTTAAAATATAAGCTATGTTTTAAAAAAAACCTAACATAAAATATTTAGCATGAAAATCATGGCATATTAAAAAAAAATCGCCGTATACTAAACTTTGTGAGTCGCTGTATGTATGTATTAAGCAAAATGCAATTGAAATGTGGGATGGATGACATGAAAAATGTGCTTCCAAGATCGTAATTATTTACCCAATGTGGCCACTTTAATCTGGAGTGAATGACTATTTGACAGGAGACGGACTCTTTAAGTTGCTAATTTTATTTTGGCATCCTTGTACTTCTGTTTTTTAAGGAGGCAAAGTTTTAACGGGCATTATACAAAATTTGTGTAATTAAAATTGTACTGCTGTCTGAAACTAGCCTTTGACGGAAAGAAGGGTGGAAAAAAGATCGATATTTAAGTACACCAATGTCTTAGAGGCGGATGTTGTTGATTTTGATGTTTTTTGAGAAACTATTGGTACATCGAATCATCAATGTTCTACTTCTTAGAAGAAAAACACTTCCTTGCCAGGTCCGGTAGTTGGAACGACTCATATAACGAAATTTTTAGCTTATTGTAATTTTTGTTGGAAAGTCCCTGGTATGACCAATGACATGTTTTGGTATTTGTTGTTCAAATTTCTTAAGATTAATAAAGGTTTTTAGAAAATATGGTTCCGAACTTTTCATTAAAATGTTTAGCAAGCATTTTCAATTAATTACACACATACATTTGTAAATTCTGTCATTGCTTTATTCAAAAAGTAAGATTAAAATTACTTCTCTGTCAAAGAATTAATGGATACACGAGAATTTTCAAATATCAAAAAGCGAATGAGTTAAGAATCATTAATCTCTTCAAAAAGAAAAATACATAAATACACATCTATCTACGAGCAGCTAAATAAATTATCGAAATCACTTGGCAGGTGAGAAATGTATTCAAATCTAGAGATTTATTTTGAAAATTTTTTCTTGCTTATATGTATGCTTGTACATTAGGCTGCATCACCCTCCGTACAAAAAAAAAAAACTCGATACCGTTTTTCCGTCGAAATTATAAAATGTCTTATATTTTATAACTTCCGCCATCATATTTCGGAAATCACTAAAATGTATGTATGTGAGCTGGATCCAATTGAAAATAACTCCAAAAATCGAGTTCTTTATAGATTAAATTAGGTAAGATTAGGTTTTGAAAATGTTTTTTCACAAAAAATCACCTCGGATGATAAAATAGATTAAGCTTAAAAGTCTGCTTAAAAATGTTTAGACATTTTTTTCCCAAGAAATTTAAATAATGAGATTTTTGGAGGTTTTATTTCTAAATATTTTTACGAGCCATTTTGGCGGAAGTTCTAAAACTTTTTTGTGGTGATGCACCCTAAACCCAAACCCAAAAACACTCTGCAATTTCAAAGTCGCTTGCAATTAAAAAGTATAGAAAAATATTCCAAAGAAAATACACATACGAAAAATAGAAAGTCGGCAACGCAAATAAATAGACCAAAAAGACTAGACAAAATGGAACATCAGCTGCAGACATGAAAGTAAAGTCAAACGATGCCAAGTGAACAAGCACGCATACACGGGCGAATGAGTAACACATTACTTGAGCCGCTAAAATTAGCATCAACAACAATGCACAAACATTGAAGCAAGCAAGCAAGCATGTGTTGTGGCATATATTCAGTAAAAAAGTGTGGCATTTTAGGGGATCATATATGTACATACTATATACATATTTTATATCATACACTGGCGGTCAAGAGTGGATGAATGTAGTTTTATTTTTAATATCTACAATGTTATGTTTTCGAGGCTAAAATTTTTTTGTTATTTTTTTTTTAACATGGTTCATAATTTAACAAAAACCATATAAATCAAACTCACAAATTTTACACAGAACTTAGAAAAGTTTCACAAACGTTCATAAAAATTTTGGGCTTTTCAAAAAGAACTTTTATAAAATTTTTGTGTATGCAGTGCAAGCGACTTGAGCGACTCAGAAATCGCACTGATTTTTAAAAATTTTTTTGCTGCGGGTTTGTCCGTTTTTTTTCATACAAATAGGGCAATTTAGGAAAACTGGCGTTGCTTTTTTGTAATTTTTTTCGCAGACGACCTTGCGCATTTTCTTCCACAAGCAATTCCAGTCAATATGGAAGCAAGTGCGCCGCCAACAAAAAAAAAAAAATAATTCAATGCGATTTTTTAGCTCAAACTTGCATTTATTTTACCAAGATTATATACGCCTGGCAACTGATTAAAAAGCTCAGAATTTAGATAAAATTTAGTGGAATTTCTGTACAAATCTTGAAAGTTGCTAAAGCGAAACCGAACTTTATATACCCGGTGCAGGTATCAAATATCGTCATTTCAATTTTATCTAAACTACCTTTGCATGATAAGCGGGGTGTTTTTCCCGATTTCAAACGTTTTCGATAATATGCTGAGTTAGACTTAATGATATCACTGAACCAGGTTTGGTAGAAATCGATCGAGAAGAGGTTACCAAGATACACCTTGTCGCCATAAAGTTGGCGGTGCGACGCCCATTTCCTAAAATTCTATTTATTGGTAAGAGATAATTGTAACTTGGAGTTAATTAGCGTCCTCAGTTATTGAAATATCGGAGTTTTCGTATTTCTGAAATTTACCGTTATGCGGGAAGCGGGTATAATCTAAGTCCGTTTTTGAATAATTTTCAACAAATTGCTTTTCCGTGTCAAGATTAAGTGCACGGAGATTGCTAGAAATTGATAAATCGGTTGCCGAGATACATATTTGTGATCATAAGAGGGCCGCTTTATGCGCATTATCAAAAAAATATTATAACAATCCAATTTATCAATGATTTATCGAAGTTTTCGTGTTTCTGTAAATTACCGTTATATGGAAGGTAGGCGTGGTTATTGCCATATATCAAAGCTTTTCAATGGGTTTCTAAGCTAGACCCTAGCCAAGGCTCGTACCAAGTTTGGTAAGGATTGGTGAAACGACTACTCAGATACAGCATTTCATTATAAGTTGGCGGGGTCACGCCCATTTTCCAAAGATTTCATAATAGTATTACTTTTTGTCAAAATTCTACTTCACATACTAATTATCAACAATTTGGATTAAATATTTACAGAAATATCGTAGTTTTCGCATCTTTCGAGAATACCGTTATATGGGAAGTGGGCCTAGTTACAGTCCGATTTCATCAATACAAACCTACCCTGGGTAAAGGGCAACCTACCCACCGAATTTCGTTTGCTCGAGTTATCGTGCTCACCAGCAGACGGACTGCTCTATTCATTCTGAGCATTTATGTATACATTTGTCTATATCCATCTCGATTCGTTACAAACAAACCTTATGTGAACATGTGGGCTCCGGTATAAAAACAAAACAACATTCATCCACTTTTGACCGCTAGTGTATGTATATATATAACCATATAAATATATCTATGTATGTATATATAAATTTTGTATACATTTCGTTGTTCTAAATAGTTATTTGCTAGTCGCGAGCCATTACCTAATGTTTAACTTTAGCTTCATTTCTTGAATATACAACCGCTGAGAAATTGTGAAACTCACACGTCAATACGGCATTGGTGACAATGTCGATGCAGAGGTATGCACATGCGTGGGAGTGTGCGGCGATGACAGATTTTATTGGCACTGATTGCCAGTAGTTTTAAATAGAAAGTGAAAAAAGCAAAAGAGCGTATAAGAGGCATTAAAGAAACGCTAAAAAAAGAGACTAAAAAATAAATGCGAATCATATATATGTAAGTACATACATATATGGATGTAAGAATGTACACGCGCGTAAAATGTGGCATAGAAAACAAGAATAATTGTATTTAGTAGTATTTAATTACCTTCTGCTTAAACAAAAAAAAATATTTACTAATTCACCCTCTACCTGTCACAGAATTTTCTTACAATTAGTTAAAGCTCCGTTGGCATTCTCTTAGCAGCCCTACTTAGCCAGATAATCGCTAGCTTTCAACGCAAAAATTCTCAGGCACTAAGTACTAAAAGTTGGAATGTGGAGAATTAATGAGTGGAAAATTCAACCAGCACTTGACTGTACGCTAGTGGCTGAGCAGTGAGCAGCGTTTCATAGCAGAAGCTGCAATCGTTTACATTTTTTTATTTCTACTTTTTCTTCTCCCTTATTTCACCACTCTTCGTTCATCTGTGTTCACCTTCTTTCGCTATTTCGGTATTTTTTACTTCTTTTGCGCAAACCACAACATTTACTTTTTTTATAGTTGAATTATGCAAGAATTTTTTTACTGCAATGCGAATACTCACAGCGAGTGCCACTGTGCGTGAAGAGGGGGAGAGAAAAAAATTTAAATGAGCAAAAATGCACTTTCTAAAATGCCGAGAAAGTCAATGAAAATTTATCAAAGAATAGTATAAAATGTAGAGTCGTAAACACAGTTATGGCTGAAGCCAAATAGAAGCAGAAAAGGGAAATGAAATGAAAATAGAAGAAAACCTTGAAGCGGTAATTGCCAATGAGTGATGACCAGCAATAGCTTTTACGTGCGGGAACTTTGTTTAAATTTCAGCTTATCGTAAAATACTCAAAGCAACCTCTTAAGCAATGTTATAGAATTTTAAACTTGCGATTTTCTCACGCCCAATCACATAGCTCTCGAATGCCGAGATTTTTTCGATTTGATGAACACCACTTTTCCCGAAAATCTTTTTCCTGGCTACATTCTTGCCTTGATTTCTCTTTTCACCAATGCCAATGGTCAGATTTTCTTTCCGAGTCACCAAAAGCACATTGTCCATTCCAAAGCCAATTTGTTGTAATGTCACGGGGCTGGAACACCAATATACCTATCATCCAGGAATATCTACTATTCCCGCTCTTCAGAATCTAACAAGGAAAACTGAGAAGTCCCGGGAGGACAAAGAGGTGGCGGTGGGTTGTTTATTGGATATGGAGGGCGCTTTCGACAACATGGAACACTCTATTATAGACAATTGCGTCCGGCGCTGGATAGCAAACATCCTTAAATCCAGAACCATCACATCCACTCTAGGATAGGAAAGGGTCAGATTCATAGCTACGAAAGGTTGCCCGCAGGGGGGAGTGATCTCCCTTCTGCTCTTATCCATCGTAGTAGATGAACTACTCTGCCTTCTTAGCGAAAGCTGCTTCGACGTTCAGGGCTAAGGGGATGACAGTGTCATCCTAATCAGAGGTAGGTTCGAAGATACCATCTTCAACCTCCTACAGAATGCTCTGAACATAGTCGCCAACTAGTGTAGTAGCAATGGGTTAAACCTAAACCCGAAGAAGACTAGCATTGTCATTTTCTCTAGGAAAGGGAAAAGGAACAAATTGGTAGAGCCATTCCTTCAAGGTGAAAAGATACACTTCTCCAAAGAGGTAAAATATCTATGAATTATCCTTGATGACAAGTTCTCATGAAATCCGCATCTAGATACAACTACAATCTTATGGGATAGAACTGGGGCATCAGACCAAAACTGAAGAGGTGGATGTATGATGCCATCTCCAAACCCATTCTCACCTATGCTGAACCCGTCTGGTGGAAGAATTCGGAAGTGAAGTCCACACAGACCAAGCTCAGCAAGCTACAGAGACTGACCTGCGTGGGCATCACTAGCGCGATGAGAACAACACCAACGGCGGCTAACGAGGTGATTCTTGACTTGCCTCCCCTGCACATTGTAATCAAGACCTAGAATCATTCGACCTAAATGGGATTCAGCCAAAGTAGCTCGCGAAGTTTCTTAGCAGTACGTGGATCAAATATGAACTGTAGTTGAATAGAGACTTGTTACATTAAATCGTTTCGGTGGCGGCAACTAGGTGACCTTCTCCCTTTTCTAAATCGAATCTAATCTAATCTGGAACTGGAGCTGGGTTCACCCAACAGAATGTGGAAACCTCATGCTGTCTTAAGAAGCGCTTTAGTCTTAGGAAAGGCTTTAGTCTTTCTTCCAAGTATTCCCTAATATACTTATCTATATATCCTCTTTTCGCCACAGCTGCCGATTGTTTGCCAACCGGGAATTTACGAGGAAAGTTTGACCGCCTTTTAGACGTGAACTTTTCGTCCAAATTACCCCGCTAATATTCAGTGTAAAGCTCCTGCCCTGGAAGCTGCGAAATGTCGGCTAAAACAGTGACGCGAAGACTTTTTGTGTGTTGCCCGTAGGAACTTTGTCTAGTTTCGTGCAACGAAAAACGAATCTCCTTTGCTTCTTGATTATCCGCTGCAAAAGACTATACTAACAGAACTGGTGTAATTATTTTGCTTGGATCCTAAAACTATATACGGTGTCATAAGTTGCTTAAAAAAGAGGCTTTAAATCGACAAAAAATGTAGTGTGTTTAGCTTTTATTCATTGTGAAAATCGGGTCAGTGGAGATTTTACAAACCGTAATGGCTGCAATCAACTAGCTGGCGTATCATGTCAAATTGCGCTTAAAAGCCGGCATCCCGTCGGCTTTTCGACATAAAACTTTCCTTGACTGTCGCACCTGCTTAGCTCGCTGCTCTGATGGAAGGTACGTCAATCCCACTCGAAACGTATCTTCCATCTACCACAACGTAATTAAATACTTTTTCATTCAGAAATCAGGGGAAACCTCAATAGCTTTATAGAAGCCACTACCATGTTCCGCATAGTGCCAAGATCGATGAGCTTTTTTCCGTTATCCAACAAGGTCTTGTCATGAAGTCTCAAATTGCCGATTGAGTGGCCAATCCAAGTCTTTTTGGAATTGAAGCCGTCAAGCACGATGTAAACATTCTGGCGAGTGTAGCGCACTCGTACCAAGCGCGCATATTAACGCTCTGTGGTCTCTTCATCCTCCAACAGAGCTATTATTTTTGTACTTAGCTTTGGTGCGGATTATGTCCTTCCATTGTATTCGAAGGCACCCTATCGCTCGTTGCGTGCCTAGTCGAAGAATCTTTTCCTCCAGCCAACCTCAAATCGCACTTCGAATTTCTGTGCTCTTATGGCAGCAGTAATAGACATTGCACGAGGAAAATTTGTTGCAGTCCTGTAACATCCAAGGCATTTGCTGAACTGCGGGGTTATCAGACTCCTTTTTCTTCATTTTCTTCATGACACTCACCAGTTGGATAAAGGCACCTTCTCAATTGTGGGTACGGCCATTCCAGGTGCATATCCCTATTGTACTCAAGGCACACACAGTCGTTATTATTTTTTGAATATGAAGATGAACATGCACATGAAGATGAAGATGAAGATGAAGATGCACTTCAGCACTTTAAATCATGTTTCACTAAGGACCTACATATTTAATAAATGGTGGTATGAGAGGCAAGCCTTAAAACCCTCCCCTTTGTGTGACAACATCAAGCCGTATGCCATAAATCGGATGAAAAGCTCGGCCAATCCAGTACTATGAGCGGCAAGCCTACAACTGACACGTTTGTTAGGAATATATTCCTTTTTTACGTAATTATTCGAAGGTTGTCGGAGAAGACCTTAAAGATTGAAATTTCTTGAACCAACTCGGTATTTAAATTGAAAATTAAACTTTTCTCACCCTTTTCGCATTTATTGCTGTTATAATAAATCACTTGTTGCCACATTAAATAAACAACTAACAGCTTTAATCCTTGCTTGGCCAACAAAGGTGTTATAACACAACTACAAATCACCTTTATTATAAGCAAAACCGAGCAACAAACAAACCGAAAACTTCAACCAGCTGCTTTGTAAATGCAAGAAAATCTTTTATAGCAACAATGAATCATAGGGGTAACCCAACGCCGCAACAATAACAAGAAAAAAAAAGTGTAATAAAAACAATATGGCCTGATACAACAAATCTTAACACTTGAAAAATTATAACCCAATAATAACGAGGGAGAGAACAAAAACAAAAGGAAAAGAATAAACGAGGGAAATGCACGCACATATGAGCACAAATTTAGGTAAAGGCCAATGGCCAAATCAAGGCAGGGTTAACAGGTCAGAAAATTAGTGTAGGTGGCAAATGAGTTGTGGGTATGGCGCCAAATGTGTAGATGTGTAATTTGTATGTTTATACGCATGTATGTAGGTAACTGAGTGTTCACACGTACTCAGCGAAGCGCATTTTATTACGACTAAAAGTGACAGGTGGAGATTGAACGCCTCATCTTTGTACACTTAACTTTTGCCCATTAAAACAATGAAAACGGGAAATTGATGATATTGCATGTAGGGAGGAAGGATATCAGTGCTGATATCGGCATTTGCTTTTTAAGCTGGCGTATCTGATACCGTACGTACGATAGCTGTTGGCTGGCGGCTGTGGCCGTTAACTGAATTTCACATCAATCAATATTAATTTCCGTTAATACCAAACAAACATATCCTTGCATGCGTGTACATAATACGCAAGTAGCTATGTAGCTATGTAATGTACATAGTAGCACATACATACATATGTATGTATGCAGTAAAAATGCTGGCAGTTTTGATTCGTTTGCACCTAAAAGATAGCCAAACACCTACATACAAACTCAGCGCGAGCACACCAACGTACATACATATGTACATATACATATATGTACACACTCACGAAATTCTCATGTATGCACAATAAACATGTTTTATGTTTACTTAGGGATTCAAAGCGCTACTGCAAAGTGCGCTGGAGAAAACTACACAACCAGGATAAAAAAAAAATATGAGGAAATAGAGGCAGAAAAATTAAATGAAAACGAAAGGTCGAAAAGCCGTTAAGGCCACTAGGCTGGTGTTGACCAACTACTACGATAGTCATGCACGTATGTAGCTACATAAATACATTCATATACATACATACATATACACTTGTATGTATGATTATGCAGTTGTTGTATATTGAAGTAAACACGTTCGCTCGTCCATCAAACCACAAACACATCACCCTCATTGCTGTTGCCACAAATGACCGTGATCCCTTAATGCCTATTGGTATATGAATGCGCACGTGTTCATACCTCAAATAGCCTAAGAGATGCTGAGTTGTTGAGCTGCTGCAGTTGTGAGTAAGCGTAATGTAAAGCTCCATACATACACAAATACAGAGCTAGTTGTGCTTATTCACTTATGTTTGGCCGCATATCTGCCAGTCTGCGGTGGCTGCGCTCGTACAAGGTGTTGGCCAACCTACGTGGCGCTTATGCCTCAACTTGCCACGTATGCACATACACACACACACACACACATGCATATGAACATATACACAAACGTGGTATAATTGGGCATATTGACGGCCAGTTGCATGCTTTCAAACCAGTCATTTACTATGAATTTTCGCACATTTTATGCTCCAGGCACGTTCATCGATATGAAAACAAAACGGATATCCGCAAATTACCACTTTTAGGCATTTCACTCATTCGACCAAGTATTCGTTTGTACGCTTGTGCGCCTATACATTTACGTTCATTCATTCATTTATGCAACAGCATTCATATTGGCACTTACACTCAACTGCACGTAGACACACACACACACACACACGCGCACACACAAATACACTCACTCAAGCACTTGGCCATTTACATGCCAGGTAATGATTTTATTGGTAGCAGCGGTAGTATTATAGCTAGGTAGTCATATAGCATTTGACGTGCTCTGTTTTGAGGTGGCATTTGTTGCACGGCGTACGAGTAACAATGATTGGAATTTTTTCCAGCCACTGTTGGCAGTACTCAAGAGCGCTCTCTATGCATACACTAGGAGATACAAGGTGAAGGTTTTCAAACCAATTCGTTATGGCAATTGATGTGATAGCTTTTTTGGTAGTCAAGTAAGGTGATACCGTAATCACGACTGTTGTAATATAATAATTCGGAAATGAGTTACAATATATCTGGCGCGTGACTACGCTACCACGCGTGCTGACCATTGCAGGCAATATTACCTGTTTGACCTTGGAAAATTTTTTTTTCTATAGATAAATAAATAAATCCACTTTCAATTGACTGGACGAGGATTCTGTGACCAAAATTGTATCCTTACAGACGGCGGTAAGGTGGACTAATGAGCCGGGAGGTCGTGTATTCGAGTGCCACTGTCAGTAGAATGTATTTTTTTTTTTTATTCATTCAATTATTGCTTGTGAGGTAGTTTGGAGTATTTAAGATAATACTCTGAGGTAGGCCAAGGCTATAATGGAATTGAAGCATTATCTATGTTTATCTTCTGAGCCACCCCTCGGCATACTCAGGCAGCAGAATACGACAACCCCAAGCCCGAGAAGTGTGTCAGAGCTAAAGTCCAGATACGATTTCAATATAATTACAGTTCAACCTATCTGAGGTCATGAAGGTCGCAGGTTATTTGAATTTCTTCAGAATGCACTGGGCGAATTCTAAAGAGATTTGAATGTCAGACACTTTGAAAAATTCGCTTCGGAGTTGTAGGTATTTCTATTCGATGATCTCGTTGCTGGGCTATAGCAATGAGGAAATAAGAATAAGCCTTCCCTGTTCATTGAAATTGCCCTTTTAACGCACCAAGTGAACTCCATAAATGCATTCCATGTATCCCTAAATATTTATGTATTTATTCCTAAATCAATAACTGGTCTATAATCATTCTTAACATTTTCTCATTTAACGTGCTATTTCGGCAAATTAGGGAATAAAAATAAATTACTCTCTCATAAATATCAAAAATGTATCAAAACGTTCCAAAATCAGCTGTTTTAATTGTTTTTGTTTTTTATTCGATTTAAAATACTTCATTGCGAGCAGCTGCAGCATTTGCTGCACTTTTATTTTAGGAGAATCTGAATCTGAATCTAATTTTTTTTATCTTGCATAGCTAATAAAAATGGCAAATATCGATATTTTCTGAAGCTTTAGTGGTGTTTTCCATTTTTGTGCTTTATAAAACTCCCTTTCGGATGTAAACAAACAGCATTTTTTATGGCAATTTGACTTTTTGCACATTTGTGTCAAAAAAAGACCAGACTGTTTCGGGCACGAGTTATTTAGAAAACATGCGAGAGGAATGCTTTCTGGACTGTTTTGGACGCCCGCGGAAAATATTTTTGTATCAACTAATTAATACGCTAAATAAAATATTATAAAAATTTGGGAGTCAGCCGAAATCTACTTTTTTACTATTTTCCAAAAAAAAACACCATCCAGATTCTTGCCACCTATTCAAAAAGTTAAAATCAGTTTAATTCACGAGCGAAAGGAAATCTTTTAATGTCAAAAGTGAAAGAAATTTTTTCACGAAAATTGCCACCTATTTAAAATTTAAATGAAATGCAATCAGTTACTTAAATTAGATATTACGGAAATATATATGTCAAATAAAACGGATTGAAAATCTTTATTTAAAAAATATTTTGAAAATAGCGGTTATACTCGTGATCGAAAAATTAAAAATGGCGTTTAAAAATTTATAGAAAAGTTAAAAATTCACAGGTAACACTTTTTCGTGATCGAAAGATTAGAAACCGTAAAATGACGGCTAAATCTCGACCAAAAATGTAAATCAAATTTTAATTCTTAAATTATTGTTTTTATTATAAATATCATAACTTAATAATTATGTATTGATATTAGGCCGATTGCTTCGGTTTTTCCAAACTAGCTTCAACAGGGTTTTTTTGATATCTATAGCCGTTTTTTTTAAATCTTGATTTTTCGAATATCGAATAAAGCGTATTTTTTATCGAACAAACCGTTTTTTTTATTTCATACAAATTACAAATCTACACCTCTCTTTGCTCCAGATCCGAAGAAGTACATTCGGAGGTTTGCCTTTTCTTGATGTTGCTGCTACCAGAAAGTGAACCACGGACCTCCCAAGTAGCAGTAGGCACGTCTAAGCACTTTGCTAATTTCAAAAAAGGGAACCGTTTTAGTCAAATTGCAATTTTCCGATTACTCGAAACCCGATTTTTGAAAAAAGGCGAATAATCAAAAACCCTAATTCATATGAAACAAAAATTGTTAGTATATGAGCCATTCTTTTTAAGTCGGACGGATTTCGGGAAAAAAATTATATCATGTCTCCGATTCGCTTCAAAATTCGTACGTAGTCTTTGTACTACATATTTACATTAATTTTAGAGGTGGCGATTGGCATATGAGGCATTCTTTTTCATACCGGACACCAAATTTGGTATTGGACTATCGATCCGCTTAGAATTTTTTTTATGGATTCTATACAATGCCTCATATGCCAATCGCCACCTCTAATTTAGTTGAAGAGATAATCAACAACCTTTTGAATAAAATTTATTTTTTCGTGAGGTAATATTTTTCCTTTTTTACATTTGAAATCATAACGTTAAAAGGAGCCTCATGCGCGTGGAGCAGTGGGCAAGAGCTGGGTTTATATAAAGTTGACAAAACTTGTTGGTGAATTGCTTTTTTTTTTATTCACCCCGGCGTCCCAAACGTACAGTGAAACTAGTACATCATTTTTTTCAGTGTATACAATCGTATTTTCATATTCATGTATACAATTACATCTGTGTGCGTTTCCTTCCGGCCATAGCGATTCGCATTGTTATTAACGATTGATCCGCCACATTCCAATCATATATTTATATTAATTTTTTTCGCAAGGTTACCATTTATACATACACACATGCACATTTTCGCCATTGCGATATTGCAGTATTTTTTCATCACCTCAGATGCCACTTGCGTATCAACAAATATGCAGACATTCGCACACACACACACACTGCACACAGCAGCGCCTATCATCCAACGGTTTTCTGTCTCTCTATCTGTTTAGTTTTCTCCACACGTACACTCAATATTAATCATAATTTAATACTTAAAATTATACTTGAAGAAATAAACCGTTGTACGTTGCGACTGTGCATATTTAAGAACGTCAATGGATTTTTTGCATATTGAAATTGTATAGTAGCGTCATTTAGAAGAGTTTTTATGACGAGTGTCAATGTACATTTGTATGCGTAACTGTAATCACATACGTGTTTGCCATTTGTTTAGCACAAAATATCTCATAAATAGAGAGCCCTTGCAAGCCACAAACATAATTTATCGCCAGCCCCCTAATGGCAGCCTGGCAGCCTAGCAGCATGGTTATTTATTTTTGCCAAATTTAAATGCACCAACAAAATATAGAGAAATGCGTAATTGCCTGCCAAAAAATTCTTCGCTGCTATGATGGCCCACGCAAATGTTTGCTACATACATACATATGTATGTATTTTGCCTACGATTTATACATTCGGTATTTTAGTTCATATCTACGTGCGAATATAAGTACTGCAAATCTAATAATAAGCATTTATTTATGCCTCTGAGAGATATTCAAAGGTAAAAATAATGCGTTAGTAGCTGCGTTACATTGCTAGTGGGCGCCACCGGGCTTTTTAATCATAAATTCTCGCCTAATAGCAGGCGGACAATAATAGTTACTCACAACGCTTGCGCACGCACTACACTAGCACCGTTATATATGTGCATATGTACGCACTTCAGAGATAGGGGCATTCTGCTTTACATAATTTTACATTAGGTTACTTGAGCAGAAAAGTTAAGACTTTAGTGCCCAGAAGTACTAAAGATTGATATATTTTAAGCAAATGATCGATTTACTGTTCATTTAAACTACATTGTGTTGAGATTTAAAAATTGCATCTGCACGCGTTTTGGCGCTGCACTTTGGAAGTTAAGTGAAAATTCATTCGAGAAAATAACTGAAGTAATTTCTAGATCTAATACCCAATTGATAAGTTCCTTCTAAATCGTAGTACACTCTTTACGGGTATAGTAAACTCACATGCTGAAATATCCCAGCGCTGCATTCATCGATTCAGTGTAGCTGGCAGCTTTTTTTAATTAAAGATACTGTTAACCCTTTCGACTGTTTTTATCGACTTCTTATCACATCGTCCTCATTGTAGAAGTATGTAGGCAATATTTCAAGTCGCCTCATCCACACTCTCTCTCCTCTGCTACCATAAGCGGGTTGAATAATTTTAGAGCTGAAGCTTCTGCGTCCATTTGAACGACATGGCCAAGCCAGCGGAGCCGCTTAATTCATTGCACTATGTCCATGTCATTGGAAAAATCATACAGCTCATCGTTCCCTCGTCTGCGGTACTCACCGTCACCAAAGCGTAAAGGCACGCAAACCTACCGCGCAACATCGATAACACCATTGGTAGTAAAATCGATTAATAACTTTAACCATGTCCAGTCTGTTTTCTCCACGAATTGTACATAGTGATTTAACGGTGAAATTTCGGACATGATTTTTGAAAATAGTCTATCTCTGATGCGCTGGCATGTCTAGATGCGCTGATATACACCAAAAGACGTGATGCATATTCTGGAAGAGGCAGCATGGCCCTTCACCAAAATCCATGGAATAGAATCCCTTTGTACAAATGGTCCACTCGTATTTAGTTCGAGGGCCCCGGCTTGATCTCCTTTGTTTTGTAAGCAACTGCTCTTTATGTTATTGTTTTCAAGTGTTTGGAGTAAAAGATTCGTCAGGTCTCACCCCGTCGATGAAGAAAATTCACATTCCAAAATCGTATGCAATCAAAAATTAAACGCCATCCCATAATTTTGCGCCTCCTCAATTTAGCGCACAGGGCAACCGCCCCTCTCACCCCGCCCTAAAGCTAACCCCACTATCAAAGAAGTAGCCGAAAGAGTGTGAAGACAACGTAGGATAGTTGAGTTAGGTTCAACGAGCATATCTAGTTCAAGAGTTCACTCAGAGGTCACACAGGCTAAACATGATGGTCGGGAGAGAATTTCTCCATACCTACATATGCTTCCCAGAAGATTCCTATAACTTACTGAGCTCTCGAATAAGTGATCCGCCAGAAATTTTAGGCTCAGCGCTCTTGCATAGGAACGGCTGGCTGAAATATATTTCTTCGTCATCTCTACCGCTTCTATAAAAATTGTCCTGCGGGGCTTCGAACCAGGCGGCCATGTGGCCGATGGTCAGTGTCCTGTTAGTGTGCCAAACTTTCATTTTTTTGGAGGCTTATAAAACTCCGTTTTCCTGACTATGTCTATGCAAATATGTCGTTTCTGACACCAAAGTCTTCATTAGCAGCTTGACTGTCCACAACTAAGGCAAGTCGATCATGCGGACGTCAATTTTATACACACTTATACATAAATATACATCTCTGTTGTGAATACGGTACACTAATCAGAAATTTTCTGAAAAAAGACGACAGATTTAGCTCCAATGTCCATTTCGGAAACATCTGTGTAGCTTGGAATATCATTCCGCTTGTATTTCGACATTATGGTTAAAGTCAACTTCCGTAATTTGATGATCGTAACTTCCATAATTCACTCGGACTCTGTGCAGAATAGAAACAACAAGGTTTAAACACCTTGGCTCTTACTTTATCAAAACTCCAGGGAGTTCTATTGGATGGGCGTGACGCTAGGTCCCTAAGGCCCGTTGCAAATCCGTTTTAGCTCCATGCCCCACTACGGTCCGAGAAATAGAACCAGTACGTTTTTATTTTTTTAACTTTGCAGATCGTTGTATGATGACGTTCTTAAGTCTGAATGAAAAACTGTCGAAAATGTGTTTATGAAAATGATTTTGCTTTTGCCGCCATTTATAAAGCTTCCCCTTTCTTGAACCAGAATTTTTCGAGCGAATGTAATACAACATGAACGGCTATTTCTGACACATAAGAAAACATATATTTGACTTTGCCTCCTTTGGAGTTTTTAAATCTGTAGAATTTTTCTTTGAAAATCGGCCTTGTTCAAAACTGTTGGAACAGCTTTATGCAGGCCTTTTCTGTGATTATTTTAGGACTTATTCGGGACCATTTCGGTACTATTTCGGGGCAGAGATGTTTATACATCACAATTGTATGGTACTTACGCCTTAACGAGGATTGAAGTCGCTGGTATCTTTTGCTTAAAAATTATTTATTAAATTAAACTTCGCATAGTGCACCTTAATGCATCTAAATATGTATTTATATATATGCATACCTTTATAACACACCCAACAACATGCATGTTAAGCCATAGCGCTCGCTCACCTCTTTTCGCAACAAAATACCCTTCGACCGCCAATGTCATAAATCACGCATATATGTATACATACATACGAATGTTTGTTGGTTTATTGTATATTGGCACTTTTGTGCGCCTCAATTTATAGCGAATTTATGCTGGCTATATAGTCGTTGAAATGCGGCTGAGGTTACAAAGTTGTGGCTTACTTTTAGCTAACTATTCGAATATGTTGGTCACCGCTGCTTCACGTGCTAGATTTGCTTTAATTACAATAAAGCGAATGATTTGCTATCAGGTAAAACTATGTATAGGCATACATACCTACATATTTTCTTTGTAACTAATTTGTTTGATTTTATACACATACGTATGTACATACATAATTGCACAGATGTACATATGTGCTTAGTTATTATTTCTCTTAATTAATACATATACATGAACGTTGTGAGTATATAACTCACTATAGGAGACGCGCTTAATCGTAAATTAATGTCAATTAATGGTTTATAAATTAAAGTCAAATGCCAATATACAAGTATTTATTAGCAACGGTTAACTGCTTAATGACGATATTTATTTATGCTTTTAAGTATGTCGAATATGAGCTGCCTAATTACCAATCGGTTGCTCATACGCCACGGTCAACCAAAAAAAATGTCGTTTGCTTACTTTTTGCGAGCGAAATTCTTCTTAATTTTCACCACTCATACTTGTGTCAACCTATTTTAATTATTCACTCTTCATTGTTGTACACACAAAAAATATGTAAATAAAAAAAAATTTATAGATTGTCTGAAATAAACTACGTAAAAAATTGGCTACAGTTATTCGTGCAAATTGTTTGGGAACAATGCCAACAAAGGTCAATTTCAAGTGTCATTCAATTTCAATGAAATTCTCTTGGCACAAAATAACAACAATTTTGAGTACTACATACATACATACATACATACATACATACATACATACATAGTTGAATGAAGTTCACCCAAAAGTTAAGCTTATTTCAGTTGGGTTTTAAAACTACCAATGCAGTGTACGAAGGGTAGCAATGCAAGTGCAAAACATCCATACACATATAAAAAATTAATTTAAAAAGCACACTTCAATTATTTGTGAAAACATAAGTGACCCTACAGAAACAAAATGCACTTACACAATAAGCATTTGAGTGGAAAGAGAAGTGGAAAATAGAAATAGGCAATTATAGCTCGCAATCACACACACACACATACAGTTCTATCCATAAAAATAGAACAACCAATTACATAAATTAAAATAAAGATAGTAAGTACGCGAAATTGGCTAAGGGAAAATGTTCAGCAGACATTTTTTTTTAATCCAAAACAAAGCAACATACAAAAATTTGCAGTAGCGCACTAAGCATCATGCTCAGCTTTAGCAACAACAACACGAATGCTAAATTGAAATAGTTTTTGGGGTAAACTATAATGAATTTATGCAAATGTTGAGTGAGTGGCGATTGGCGAGTGTTTCCTCATCAAACTTACCACCCGCTGCCGTTGCTGTGCAAAAACATAATAAATTTAACATCACAAACAGAACAATAGAACAACAACTCGTAATGTACCTATATACATACATACATACATACATATGTATACCGCAATTGCTGGCATACAATTAGCTGCTGTTGTTGCAACAACCAACTTCACTTTTTGTCAGCGTGACTTCGCCGCTTGATTGTGGCGACTGACATGTCTGGCAACGGCTGCCTGTTAAACTAATGCAGCGGCTGCCGTAACAGTGCAATGACAAAAGAAATGATGGAAAATGTTTGGTTTTGGTAATGGTTTTTTCTTGCCAACTCCTGCATTTTTAATTGTATTTGTTAAAAGTTGTACAAAAAATTTGCATTTGTATTTCAAAGTAAATGTAAATTAAAAGAAATTACAAAATTCTGATTGCTAGATTGAAAGGAATTATTTAAATAGTAGATACATTTTAACAAATTAGAATTTTTGTATATTATAGAATTAATTTTACTATAGTGCTACACAAAACACTAGTAGAAAAACTTGAAAGCGCAAAATTCCCGAAATCTGTAGTTAGGTTAGGTTATCAGGGCAATTCTGGCAACTGTCTTTCAGCTTACCACAGTTTTTCGAAAGACAAAAGTCCTTCTTATGTCAAATGCAAATTCTAGAAATCATCTTGAATGCACTTTGGTAGCTTTCGAAAGACTAACTGACAGATCTGCTAACGACGAGGTCTAAGCGTTATGATGTTAGCCTTTTAGCAATAAATTTTTTTAATCGATTTAATTGATATATATATATATATATAGTATACATACATAATTTTTTAAATATAAAAACCAATAAGCAAAAGCAAATTAAATAAAAAGATAAATGAAAATAAATCAAAAATAAATCAAAATATTTAAAATGAAATGAAAAATCAAACATGTTATCATTACTGTGGAGTAATAATAACTACTTACTTTTTAACAACAATTAAACTATAAAGGCTAATAGATTAAAACAAAGATAAATTAGAAAAAGAAAAATTAGATGAAATTAAAAAAGTGTATATGCATATATTTACTTTTAAAACAAAATTTGAAAACTTAAATAAAATTTAATTAACCAAAAAATAATCAAATAATTAAAAAATGAATACAATCATAAAAATTGAATTGAGTGAAAAAAATTATTTTACTTCTTAAAACAATAAAAGCTAAAAACAAAAAGGAAATTTCATAGAAAAAAATAAAATTAAAATTTAACGAATGTAAAAAAGATATATATTTTTCTTTTTAAAACAGTAAAATCTTAAAATAAAAAAAAAATATATAAATAAAAATTAAATGAAATTATTATTTTTTTCTTTTAAGGACAATTCGATTTCATAATTAAAAGAAAACTAAATTGAAAAAGAAAAAATTATAGTAAAAAAAGTTCCCAGCCCGAGGTTTCGAACCCGGATCTCTCGAAAAGGGCACCAGTTCTTTGTTTACTCGGCCATTACGACTATTGGATCGGCGCGAGCTAATTGATATACAAGTGCTTTCTCTCAAAAGCTTTTCAGCACGAGTGCTGAATGAGAGAGCATTATTTTAAGACTTTTGTACTGCAATGACACGGCACGAAAGTCTTAAAAAACAGCTCCCTTGTCAACTTGCATGGTGGAGAGCTCGTTTGACAGATAGACATAAATAAATATGTAAATCATTTGGTCGCGCTGCTCCAACAGTGGCAATCGCCGAGTGAGCAAGGCTAAGTTTTTAGCAGCCAGATCTGTTGGAGATATGTGCAGGATATCGCTTAGCGCAGCAGTCATCGTAGACTTCAATGCTCCTTCTATTCCTTCAATCGCTAGTCTTTGCACTCTACGCCTTTTCACGCTTTCCTCAACATTTTGCTTCCATGTCAGTTTAGAATCCAGTATTACTCCAAAATATTTCGTGTGATTTTTCTGTGTTAGGTCGCACCCCCTAGCTGAGAGGCTTCCTTCATTCCTGAATTCTATACTTCCGGATGGAGAGACGACTGGTGTACTGCTTTGGACTCGGCCAAAATCGCTTAGGCGGTTACAATGCCAACAAAGGAGAAGAATAATATGAAGAGCACTAGGTCTGTTTTGTCCGGATTTACACTGAGCCCTACTTTCTTGGACCATATATAAATATCGCGAAGTGTCTGGCGCATCAGGTAGCTCATCCTTTTGAGATATTTCCGTATAGGCTAAGTGCGAAACCCGTTCGCAATGGCAGTTATTTTGGACGCTCTGCCTTCAAAAGCTTTAAGGATTCTGTTGGCTGCTAACGACCATAGAAAGGGAGGTGGAATCACATTCGGACGAGACTATGCGGCAACCTAGTATCTATCGTAACCAGTTTTTTCGGGTTATGTTAATCCATACCAGTTCAGCCCCTTCTTATATGGCATTGGCTGAAATGTTATTGAAAGCGCCTGTTATGTCGAGCAATACCCCTATCGTATTTTCTCTTTCGTTCAAGGCTTTTTCAATTTGACCAACAACCCTTTGTAAAGTTGTTTTGGTACATTTACCCTATATATAGGCATGCTGGGTATTAAATTTATATAGTGATCTATTCTGGCTTTCATATAAATGTCATCAGCCTTTCGAGGGTCCTTAAGATGAAAGGTGTTAAACTAATTGGTATTTAGTCTTTAGGATTCACGTGGTTCACTTTACTGGCTTTATGAAGAAGTCCTACTTTAGGCGTTCTCCAATAATCGGCACATGGGAGAGCCAGAGAGCCTAATGCAAGCGAAAAAGATCTGTTCTAGCCAATCAACAATGATTGGATCTGATTTTTGAAGCATTTCTGAATAAACGCCATCGAGCCTGGATGACCTATATGGGGAAAAGGATTTATGGCCCAATCAAGTTTGGATCGTTTAATCAGTTCATCTACATTCAACAGCTCCACTAACTTCACTAAAAGACCACACACAGCCTCCGGTGGCATGGGTGCTATAATTTTTAGCACTTCGGTTGGTCCACAATCTGGGTCTGGTGATTTAATATTTTTTTAAGTTTGCTTGCCCCCACTTGGAGTTAATTCGGTGCAGAAAGCTGGATTTGCTCTGGTGGAGGGATTCTCTCGGATTCATTAGGTATGGAATCGTGTGCCGAGAATAGTATTGCGATAATAGTAAATTTTGCGTGCGCCTTAATTGGATTAGTTGCCATTCCTACAGGTTTTTCCATGACTACTTTATACCCAAGTCAGGTGTCTCCTTTTCGTTTCGTTATAGCTCTACTACCCTATTTTCATTTCACTAGCTCAAATAGCGGCCTTTGTTTTTTTTGTCTTTTTTGTGCTGCTGTTTATCATCGCTGCCGATTCTTGGGCGGCGGGCTTTCCTTTACGGTGTTTTCCAGCGATGTTCGTTGTCCAACATAGACTTGTTACAATCCTGAGTAGTTTCATCCATGGTTATGATGAATGCATTAGATTGTTTTGGGGGAAAAATAAAAATAAAGCATAACAAAAAGTAAAATTTAATAAAGAATAAAATAGTTGATAAATGCAAAAATTGCCAATTAAAATAGAAATATGCTTCACAGTAAAGCTTTCAAAATCAAAACTGAAAATAATGCGTACAAATAAATATGTATTCATATTCGTACATACATCTGTAGATAGTATTTCAAATTCCATCTTGCATACATACATACATATATACATATATACATATTTGTATATTTCTCAGGCCTACATTCCACAGTAAGCACAATGCCCTCATGCATACTACGTTAAGCATTTGTCTTGTCCCAAGTTCACTGCCACATTTTGTGCGTACATACATATTGTTCACGCTAAGCTCTTACCACATACATATATACATTTTTAAACTAATTTATTTCTCACTACACTCCTTCGCTCTCGTTAAAGGTTATAAGCGCGTTGCTTGGCCACCCGTATCGGAAGAGCGTGTCGTTAGGGAATTCACGCCACAACCAACATCTGGTCATTATCCTGTATCGGGTTCGCAACAGCAACAACAACCACCAGCGCAACAGCATCAGCCACAACACTTGCAGCAGCAGCAGCAGCAGCAGCAGCAACAACAACCACCATCTCATTATCAACAACAACAACCGAACGCTGCGCCAGCCAACCAGGTAATTACTAGATTTGCCATTATATTAGCTGCGTATATAAAATTGCAAAAAAAAAAATAACAAAGAAAAATAACAAACAACAACAGAGACTCCAATAATTTTTAAAATAGATGCTTTTTAAAGTTATACCAAAAGCCAAAAAAAAAACACAAACACACAAAAAATTAACATTGTACAGTGACACAACGCGGCGTATGAGTAATGCCTGGGAGCTACTATACCGTGACCTTTCTTTACTTCAATAGTTTACCTAATGACTTCTTCTTAATTGTACATAGCGCTGTTTTATGTTAGTTGAGTTTTTCATATTTTTATTGCCTTAATAAATTTTGATTTATTTTCTTTAAATTTACTTGATTTTCATCAATTCGTTCTAACTAGTTTCACATAATTTTATTTTTTGTTAAAAAAAAATCTCTTAGTTCGCAGACTTTTTTTTCAGAAACACTTAAAAAACTCAGAATAAAAATCGCAGTTTATAAAATAATTTATTTTTTTACGTGAAAATTTGCATATATATTCAAGCATTTGGTGTCTGTAATTTAAAAAATAATGGTTTTTTTAGCTAAATGCCTCGATTACCAAATCGATTAAATCCATTTTTTGAAAAATTATAAATTTAAGTGGCAAAACGCTTGATAAAGACATAACTTATTATATTTATAATAACATTCTTTATTTGAGTTTATTTACTATAAAGAGAATTTTAAAAAATTTTGTACATACATTATTTGATCGAATCTCTCAGCTTTTTGTCAATGCATTTAATCGATTTGGCAAGGCAAGCATTCAGACATGTCACATTAATTAATTTCATTTGTTCCGACGTAATATTTTTTATGTATATATTTTTTTCATTTTGCTTTGTTTTTACTTTACTCCGTTTTTTTCTTGCATTTATTCTTTATGTTTTTATGCTTCCTAATTGGTTTGTGTATTCTCTTTTGGTAATTTATTTTTTATTTTTCTTTCTTTTCTGGCGCTATGTACTTGTATATAAATTTGTTATGCATTTTTTCTTTGTAAATATCTATCCTTTTGGCAAATCACTGTACATAAATTTATATATTTTTTTGAAATTTACAAATTATAGATATTATAGTACGAAAAAGTTCCTTGATTAAGTAACTAATTAATTTGTAAATATGAATGTTATTGTTAAAGCTAAACTTCCCAACACTTTTTTAATGTGTAGTTTTTATGTAAGATAAATCACAAAAGTAAAATTACAAATAATTGGTTTGCACACACACACACACACACATGTTAAGTATTTTGTGCCCCCAATGATGGGATGAGTAGCATTGAAGATCGAAAAAATGCCAAAGGGAAAATATAAATCGGTGGCGGTATTACGCTCGTTTATATGTAAACGTTAAACGGATCGCTGAAAAGCCCAGAAAGGGTTAGGTAAGATTGCATATCTTCAATTTTAATATCGATTTTTTTTCAGAATATCGATATCTTATAAGGATAACGCAATTAATATCCCTAAAGGAATCAAAATTTTTAGTGATAGATTTTATCTAACTATTAAATTTCTTATCACCAAAATCGGTATTGTTAATAAGTGGTCGATAAATGTATTTTCATCCTTCTTCGTTATTTATGGCTTCTGGGTTTCCTTATTTATGATCACAACTCTTGTCATCGCTAGCATATTCATTCGACCGCTTTTCTAGTTTTTTAAGAGCCTGGGAGGGGATTTCTAATTTAGCACGGCATTTAACTTATGTATAAGGCACATAATTACTTACCGGAAAATCTTCGAATTGAACCAGTAGTCTACAGTTACACGTAAGAGAGCTAAATAACAATATGAAGTGGGTCAAAATAGTCTTAGCGCGCGGTTACTACCGTCTGGTTATGATTTCTTTGAGGCCCTTAATTGGTTGTACCACTGTATTATTTTACATTAAATTGTCCTTAGAAAACTATTTAACAAGACTACAAATAACAAACATAACACGTCCAGCTGTTCCCTCGTAAGAGTGCATCCTCTTGGTTACCTCAGGGTGTAGTTCTAAGCATATGCCGCTCATGTCTGCCTTCAAAACAGACTTGACAAGGAAGGACTTGAATTTCGGGCTAAAATGCATCAGCGTCCCATCCTGTCGTAAAAATCAACAAAGGCCAACAAATCAACCTTAAGTGTTTCGGCTATACATTACTGACGTCTGCACTAGAATTTAGCGTTAAGCTAAAGATCGCTCCGAATGATGCCATAAACATCTCTTAAGATGCCCTTCCATTCGTGCCTGCGGTTAAGTGAGTCATCTCAGTGGGTTACTTTTGTATTTTCGACAAATTTGCATCCCACCACCCATTCTTCTTTTTTAAAACATCCATGTAGAAATCCCTTGCATGAAGCACTGGGTGTAAGCTTCTGCACTATACCCAATGGAATTTTCTTGATAAACCTCACCTTGAGCTCATTGACTTAGGAAATATTAATGAACTAAATATGCAAAACAAAGAAAGTTACGCACACATGTTTAGCCATGTAGACATTGGGACCCACCATACAGTTTTTGTGGCCGACAAAAAGAAACCATGTCGCCCTCGGAAATAAATTTATTGCCGGTAATATCGCCATTGTATCGATTTCTTATTACCAGTCGCTCTATAACGTTCTCCGAAGGTAACTAGCCTAGGCGAGTCGTTTTCTTATCGCTTTAGGCGATATTTGGAATCATTTTATTCTTTTTAATACTTCATTTATTTTTTTTATAGAAAATTGGAACTTAGAAACGGAATTAATTAGTTCTTTCGCTATAGGGCTGCCTATTTTTTTTGAGTCGCCAATTTGTTGCCATTAACGATTGTTGCCTATTTCTCATGTTTTGCATAGTGTGGAGTGTGATTACACATACATAAATGTATTTAATTCTTAAAATTTACAAAGTTTGAGTCATAAATTTAATAACAAATATCTAAATATACGTAATAATAATTTACATAGTCGACAAGCGACAAACTGTAACTTTCAAAAACGACCGTAAAAATTTTAAAACTAAGTGCACACATTCATTTGAACATACATATGAAGGTATGTATGAATGTGGGTCTGCGTATAAAATGAATAAAATACACAATTTAGCAATAAAAGTTATGATACCCATACAAATAATTCAACTGAGAATTTTTACAATTCATATTTATTTGAAGGAAATATAGTCATTCAACCACAACTGCAGCTCATACGTTGCTGTTTTTCAGTATGTGTTGGTGAGCGGTAGTAGACCCCATAGGAACAAATATAATCTGGCTGAAACAAGCAAATGAATCCCAACTTTCAATAAGTCGAATATAAATTCGGCACAGTTTATAAAGCCCCATTATAAAAACTATACTGTATACTACCTACAACTTCAAATTTCAAATCCGAATTTAAAGTAAGGCTTTTCAGCTGTCTAAGTCTCACTACGATGGATTAATTGTTTCCTAATAAATTAAACACTTTTATAAACACCAAGCATGCTTTGGCAAATTTCAATTTCCAGCAGGGTAAGCACTTACAAACAAATGTATGTACATACATATGTACATATATAAATATCGCATGTACGAGCAGTTAGTTATTCCCGTTGTTGTAGTACGGTGTCACCACCACGATCCATTACAATTTATCATTTCAAACTTAATAGCTGCTATTTGTAGCAAGCGTAAATAGTCGTAACTAACTNACACCAAGCATGCTTTGGCAAATTTCAATTTCCAGCAGGGTAAGCACTTATTTAAAAGGCAAAACGTACAAACAAATGTATGTACATACATATGTACATACATAAATATCGCTTGTACGAGCAGTTAGTTATTCCCGTTGTTGTAGTACGGTGTCACCACCACGATCCATTACAATTTATCATTTCAAACTTAATAGCTGCTATTTGTAGCAAGCGTAAATAGTCGTAACTAACTGTAACTTAACTGAAACCAAAATATTTGCATCTGTACAATGCACATATGTGTGTTCATTACATATTTATATAATACGATATAATCAGTGTTGCTGCGGCGTTCAAAAGAAATGTATCACCAAAATTCCCTAAAATGGATCAAAAGTATCATTAAAAAAAAAACAAAAAAGATTTAAGTACNTGTAACTTAACTGAAACCAAAATATTTGCATCTGTACAATGCACATATGTATGTTCATTACATATTTATATAATACGATATAATCAGTGTTGCCGCGGCGTTCAAAAGAAAAGTATTACCAAAATTCCCTAATTAATATTTTTGTGGTTTTTATATAAAATACAGAGTGAAAATAAAGCTTTTAAACTCGTCAACAGTTGAATTCATTTGCATATTAAATTAACTAAAATCACATATCAAATTGGTATTTAACACTGTAATAACATAAAAGTAATTTTCACAATANCTAATTCTTAAATTAAAATGGTAGTTTGAATTTTTAATTTAGATCGTTGATAGTTTTTATTAATATTTTTATGGTTTTTATATAAAATACAGAGTGAAAATAAAGCTTTTAAACTCGTCAACAGTTGAATTCATTTGCATATTAAATTAACTAAAATCACATATCAAATTGGTATTTAACACTGTAATAACATAAAAGTAATTTTCACAATACTTGCTGGATTACTCTGTATGAAATTCTTGAGGCAGTGTCACACGATTGATACATTTGTACAGATTTGTACATTTTGGCAGTTACAAAGTAGAGTTGTTTGGAAATTGATTTATTGCGCTGAACTCAAATTTCTTGAGAACATCACNGCATATTAAATTAACTAAAATCACATATCAAATTGGTATTTAACACTGTAATAACATAAAAGTAATTTTCACAATACTTGCTGGATTACTCTGTATGAAATTCTTGAGGCAGTGTCACACGATTGGTACATTTGTACAGATTTGTACATTTTGGCAGTTACAGAGTAGAGTTGTTTGGATATTCTTTTATTGAGCTGAACTGAACTCAAATTTCTAAAGAACACCACTGTACAAATCTGTACAAATGTACCAATCGTGTGAAACTGCCTTTAGCCCAGTACCACATCCAACAGCTTCAAAATCAAAACGGGAAAGGAACGACAATATTAGGCTGTTCCAGCATTCCAGGATTTAGTGAGAAAGGTGAAAGGAAACGACTTCGGACACAAAATCATAAAAGTCTTAAGATGGGAAGAGTTACCAACTTGTTTGAGAATTAAATTTTGTCACAATTTATACTAAGCTAAAAATAAAAGTATCTTTTAAAAATTCGATGAAAAACGTATCATTTTGATCCCTTTGGATCACGACGGCAACACTGGATATAATATGTTTAATATAAGTATTTCTGTATGTGCATGAAATAAAGTAGTTTTTATAAACAGTCGCGAGNACAATTTATACTAAGCTAAAAATAAAAGTATCTTTTAAAAATTCGATGAAAAACGTATCATTTTGATCCCTTTGGATCACGACGGCAACACTGGATATAATATGTTTAATATAAGTATTTCTGTATGTGCATGAAATAAAGTAGTTTTTATAAACATATTACATATGAACCACTTATAGGCAACAAGTTTGGCTACACCATCGACATGTTTTGGGTTGGTGCTAGAAAAGTTTTTGTTTTTTACTCGAACTTTGTTCGTTTTTAATAGCTTCGAACAAATAAACGTGCACATAGCACTTACATATGTTTTGCAAAAATGAATTTATGCAAATCAGTAGTGAGTCAAAAATTTTAATAAAAACAAGTAAGAAAGTCTAAGTTCGGGCGGAGCCGAACATTAAATACCCGGCGCAAGTATTAAATATATGTTTTTTCACCCTTCCGAAACCTTCCGCTAGATGGTAAGCCGAGGTGTATCAATTTTGAGTAAATTAGCGTCCTTCAATTTCGAAATA
>NW_016161828.1:0-2841 GCF_001687245.7 Rhagoletis zephyria | reverse complement strand
TGCTTATTAGCTTTTACATTTAGCAAGCAGACAAGAGAGCCTTCCATCCTTCAAGGCATTCTTTTGTTTCCTCTTTAAATTGTTCCCATTTCACCGTATGCCCCTCTCCCTGTCTGTGCACATACATATGTATGTGTCTCTCCCATTCTCTGGCCACAAAGTTTTTCTTTGGGTCATAAATTATTAGTTTACTTATAAATAGTTGGGCATTTAATAATAATTAAGGCAAGTTTATGCACTACGCAAACACTTCTGTTAATAAATATGTATGGATGTATGTATGCATGTATCTACATACATATGTATATGGATGAAGGGATGGCTATGGCAGCGCTTTGGGTAGTTCAAGTGCAGCTAAAGGAGCGTTAGAAATGTATGCTGTTCACAGCTTGACTAATCTTTTACTTCTACATTAGCCTACATATGTACATATAAATTTGTACCTGGGTATCTACATATGCAAGTATTTATGTGTGCAAAATACACATAAATTTAAGTCTACGAGTACATATAAAGCTTATGCGCTCAGTAGTTTTATCATTATTAATGCACTTCTAGTATAAAGAAAAAGTTACTGAGAGGAAATTTATACTATGTGAAGGCTTTTCTTCAAACACACAATGGAGATAACTAGTTTCTTGTTTAGGGGAACCAGTCAAAACTTTATGTCTTGTCTTTGTGGATCCAAGACAGAAGATATAACTAGATTTGGCTGATTTGATTAATGAAAGTTGTTATGATGACGAGCTGAGTAATTGTAGAACGACGGCGCAAACAGATCGGAAACGGCAGTGATAGCTGAGATACAGCAAAATCGTTAGAGACCACTCGTACCACCTAAAAAACTGTCCAGAAGTATCAGTATCAGTAACGACAAGCTTGACCCTTGGTTGGTACCCACTCTCTGGTGAACAAGAGCAACCAAAAGACCGACGACTTAGTGAATTGTAGGTATTGGAGTCAATCCCGTTACCTTGTTTTCGATGTAGTAAGTCTCTTGTGACTTCCACTCATTACAACACATCAAGGGCTTATATTCAATAAAACTTATCTGCAATTTTTATAAAAACTACTTTCTGATATTAGAACCAATCTGGGACTTAAATGCGATCATTGATGTTAATTTTAACTTTGCAATTCAATAAAAAATTCTTCTAAGAAACGAGATTAGCATTAACATCATCGATGAAAGTTAAGTCTGGATTTTTATATCAGAAACTAATTTTTCTGAAATTTGCATATACATAAGTTGTACCCTCGACATATTTTATTACCACCTTTCCTTTTGTTCCATAAAGTCCAGGTGAGCTTTTGTACGGGGTGGTAAAAATTTTCAAAAATCAATTTTGTCGGTATGTTACACTGTGCGACAAAAACCAAAAAAAAAGGGAAACACACGAAGCAATCAACATACTCTTAGAATTATCTGCCAAATATAGCAAAACTGCAATTTTAGTTTTTCTCTGTGACCTCAGTACTTTTTTAAAATACTTTGCAATTTCAAATCTAAGATTATTTCCAAATTTTTTTAAGAAAATCAGTAGAATGTAGAATAACAATTTGAGTACTAAGTGGAAGAGAAAGTTCTATGAAATTAAAAAAAATAAACTTGTTATTTCACAAGTACGAATAGGTATCCAAAACTCCCTTTTAATTAATCTTGTTTTTTTAAGGTTATAAACATAGAAGAACAAAATGTCGAGTGTAAACTAGTCCATAACATATATATTCCTTTTATTTAGGATATTACATAATTAAAATTTAGAAGCACCCTTTCAATATCGACTCGTCCTTATGCGCCAAAAAAATTTAGCTGACTTAGCTCTATAGAATTTTCTCTTTCATTCCATGCCCATACTATTTTTCTGCATTGCACTTAATTTTTTGAATAATTTTTTGGAGTAGTCATGTTTTTCAAACTTCAAAGTCTTTTAAAAAAAAATCCTGGCGTAGGAGCAGTTTTACTATATTTTGCTCATGGTTTTGCGAGTTTATTGATTTTATTGGTTTATTCGAAAGAGCACCTATTCACGGGAGAGTGATATTTATTCCGTAGGATACCTGCAACTTTACACTAAAAATCTCTTACGTTTCACCACAAGACTAACAGATAACCATATAGCAAATTTGCATAATTTATGACTTCTTTGAAGCATTTCCTTCAGAGCCTTTATAGAGTTTTAGCGAATATTCCTCCTGTGAACTCTAAGCAAGCAACGCAGCTCACTCATGCAGCGCCGTTGGGTTTGTCATGGAACATTTTTGAAAGGCGTTTCGCAAAATAAGTCTTCCGCGCATGAAGTTGCAATATGCGACATGGATGCATATCTCAATATGGCTCCTGACACACTAGGGGTATTCTCCAAATCTTGCAAAGCCGTTGCACGTAGCACGGATTGCATAGATTGCATAACTTGTAAACACACAACAACAAAATATATGGGAAATACCATTCCCTATCGCTGCAAAATATGCAACGTCGAAACCCATGTATATATTTTGTAAAAAAAACATATCAAAATAAATGCGACCCTGTGCTAGTTGTTTTGTTGTTGGAATTGCTATATATTTCCCTTCTCGCAGTGTATATAGTTTGAATTTTCATGTAATAAGTGTACCCTATTAAGGATTGGTCAAATGTTAGAGTAATACCTAACTGACAATCCACCACGAGCTGCTGTACAATTGCATCAGTTATTGAAGTAAAGCCCAGATACTCGTATCAAGTAGAAATTTTTCATTTTACTTAAATGGCATATCAAAATAATACATATGTATGTGCCTAGTCACTATATGAAGTCCTTTGTCGCAGACGCACTCCAGACACTACTTAGTTTATTA
>NW_016161826.1:42832-48136 GCF_001687245.7 Rhagoletis zephyria | reverse complement strand
CAATTTCCTTTGAATTTGCCAATTTACTCCCAACCAACCAACCACCGCTAAGGAAGTTTCACTTCAATAATAATAATAGAATGGCGCTTGCACATAAGTTAGTGTTTGGCCGAGCTTCCCTCTGGTTTGTGGCGTGCGCCTTGATGTTCTCACACAAAGCGGAGGGATCTACAGTCTTACGCCGACTCCGAAAGGCGATTGTATTTTTATGAGAAGCTGTTTTTCATCGCAGAGATACACCCGTAGGTTTGCCATTGCCTGCCGAGGGACGACCGCTGTTAAGAAAAAACCCTTTTTTTCTATTACATAAATACATTACATACATAGAAATAAACAAAAAACAATAAAAATTTTCCGACGAATTGATAACCTTAAGTCGGTTTAAAATAGGGTTATATTTTTTGCGATATAGAATAATCCTAGGGGGTGAGAGCATTAAAATTCCGAATTTACTTTTTTCTTGGACCAACCTAATATACATATAACGCTGATTGTTGTTGCTTGTTTCTGGTTATGACCGTTGCTTACCGTTTATTATTATTGTACAATCCGAACATTACTGTCGTCGTTATCTAAATGACTCTGCGGCACGTAGTCGAAATGGAGATTTTTTCATTGCGATTTCAATTCCACTCCTTATTAAGAGTGGGTAACTCAGCAAATTTATAGGAGTTGACTCAATGACTCCAACTCACTTTAAGGAGTCAGCTCATTCAACTAACTCATTTGACTCTTTGTATGTTACACTCATTCGTATCGTAGACTCGTTTTGAGGCATAGATGCGGTATAGCGGCCGTTGAGATAAAACAAAACTTTAAAGTGGGCGGGGTCAGCTCCTTTCTACTGATTTGAAAGGCGTAATTTTTTTTGTGTGCAAATTAATAGGGCGTTGCTAGGGGGAGGGTAAAGGTGGAATTTTCAATATTTTCAAAAGCTTATATTTCGAAACCTATTGTACCGAATTTCAAAATGTGGATATGGTTGGAAAGGCAATTGATTTGATATGCACATCTTTATATATATTACATACATACATATTTCGAGAAAAACTAAAAAAAAAACGAAATTATAGGAATTTGTGAGATTTGACATAACACCCGCAATACAAAATACATGTGGTTGTTGTTGTTGTATTCTTGCCACCACCTTGTATAAATTCGCCTCGTGCAAAAACAAAATGCAAGACTTTGCCATGCTAAACACTGTGGCGAAGCGAGAGAGTTATATGGACAAATATGAGCCACTATGATTCAATTGATTCATGTGAGCCCTACGGCATCAACTGAGTTACTGAGTTACATTTTTTTTGGACAGGGAGTCTGAGTTACCGATTCACTTATAGGAATCAACTCAATAACTCAACTCTGAGTTGAGTTACCCACCTCTACTCCTTATGTAAATATACTCAGGAATACTCGTATGTATGAACTGGCTTATGCGAATTCATATATGTAAGCTTATAAACTACATACGTACATATTATATATATTTATGTAGTAGTTTTCTGCGCCGTAATCTTGGCATTATGCTCGGAATAACTTTAGTGCACATGAATTCATTCAAATATACAAATGTTTGTATATATGTTTAACATTTGTTTGCGGAAAACTGCCATAAAACGTGTTGATGTCCCCTTTTCGTGGGCAGCAATTGTGTCGCTTAATATGAAAATTTCAAATGTCTTTTAATGCTCACGACGCACAGTGTAACGAGTGCGGCCAAAAATATCAAAAATGAAGTTGGCAAATTCGGAAAAAATTTAATGCCAATCGACACTATATACTCCAGTATAAACATAACCGAATCATTTATAAAATAAAATATAAATTAAGTGATAACAGCTTTTTCAATTAAATTGCTCAATATATAAAAATATATATAAAATCCTCCTACTTTTGGCCACTCACTATATGGGGAAGTTACACTGTGCCGCGCCCCCATCTTTTTGTTTGTTTATTTCTCCTCTATGTATGCATTTTGTTCTGCATACATTCATACGTATTGGGCATATCTATAGCACCCCGATTTCAAAGTGATACCTATTCCTTGCCACTTATGTTTACTTATTTATTTTTAAGAATTTTCAATTAAAATACAATTCATTCTCTAACAAAATCCATGTAAAGTCAAGTTTAAAACTTTGTAAGGGACTAGAAAAAAATCAACAAATTGTTATCCAAATTTCAAACTTTTTCTCAGAAGTGTTAGAAGTTTTTTGAGTACACAGCTTTATGGCCCATTCAATTTTAGTCTAATAATGAGCAAGTTTCAAGTGGCTAAAAATTACCGTTGATTTTTGTCGCATCTGCTTTCATATAACGAATAAGCACAATTTATTTTTATAAGGAAGAAATCCGCAACACCTTCAGTGAAAAAAATTTAAAAAAATCCATGGTAATTTGTAGCCACCTGAAGCTTGCATATTATTAGACTAAAATTGAATGGGCTATAAAACTGTGTACTAAACAAAACTTTAACACTTCTTAGAAAAAAGTTTGAAATTTGGGTGAGAGTTTGTTGATTTTTTTTGTAGTTCCCTGCAAAGTTTTAAACTTGGGTTTATATGTTTTTTTTAGAGAATGAATGGTACTTTAATTGATAATTAATAAAAATAAATAAACATGAGTGGCAAACAAAATCACTTTGAAATGTGTGTGCTATTGTATTGGACAATACTGTATATCGAGGGCTTATATTCAAAACCCTCTATTTGCACAATTTTTATTTCCGATTGAAAATCTGCAAAAGTTACTTTTTTTTTGCAATACAACGCTTAGAAAAAAGCGCGTAATAAGCGCTTGAATTGCCACGTCTAACCGTACTGTAGGTTAAGTTTGTGCATGTGCCATTAATACCCTCACGTGAGTAGTGGAAGTAAACCAATATCAGAAGTTTTAAATACGCTTTGAAACAACTCCGCAGAGGAGGTATAGGTAGTTAGTTACAAGTTTAAATGATATTACACTGACTGTAAATTTAGAAATTTTGTTCACGTGCGAAACTTTAACGCAACATACCGCAGTGTTAGCAGTATGAAGTACTCACATATGTAGCTACGTGCATGTGTACGCATATATGCATAGGAACGTACATACATACATACATATATGTATATTAGGGCAGGTCGAAAATCTAATTCTTCTCGAATCCCTTGGTAATAGTAAAAATATATTTGGGGTATTCACAACGGTGTCGTAAGTGTCGTATTGTTGTATGTCGTAAATTGCATTTTCGCAGTGTTAAAAAATAGTTAGTTGTGGTTTTAAGTTCTCCAAACATTTATTTAAGCTTTTAAAGTTTACGTCATACAACAATACGACACTTACGACACCGTTGTGAATCCCTCAATTGTATAATGAAGTCAACAACAAGCCTGCAAAATATTAGTCTTTTATTTTAATTGTAGTAGCCCGCGCATCGACTGCCAAGTGACCCACTGCACACTAATCAGTTAAGACCAATTCTAAAAAGATAAAGGTCAAATATCATTTCTCGCAGCCCTTTAGCTTATCGTTAATCTCAAAGTAATCTTTTTTTCAATAAAATTTCAATTGTTCTCTGGATAATTGCACTGGCCTATAGTCAAAAGATGTAAAGAACGGCATTAATAATGCTGGCGTGCATTTAAGCCGCTGATTGCAAATATTCTAATCTTTTTTTAATATTAGCTATAGTTTGCGAATTTTTTCAGATTTAGGAACGATTTTGATAGCTCTAATAGAAAAGCCATTATTTTCCATCACCGTGGAAAAATTTTGTTTATGCAAATGAGTATGGAAACACTGAATAGGCAAAGTTTCTATAGACACTAATTTGTTTACTTATGTTTATGCATGTAATACAAAAGTTGCAAATATAGGAAGTTGACAGAAGTTTTTTTTAAAAATCGTTTCATTCTTAAATATTTTTTTATAATCTGATCGATTTTCATTATATTATTATCATAAATTAGTAACAGTTGCATATAACAGAAAATTTAGAATCCGCGATAAATGTGCTTCTTCGGTGACTAATGAAACCATTCCGCACCAATTTTCCAGACTGCATCAATGGACTTAAAATGGGCGTTTCCCACCCTAATTGTATTATGTTAAAGGCCTGTATGTAGCTCTCGAGAAAAGCAAAAACTCCATATAAAATGACGTACAAGAAATGGCTAAGAAATTTTCTTGAGTCAAATTTCCTTAAGGCAGTACGCAGTTCTTAAGAAGTTTACTACGGTTTCTACTACGGTTTTCTAAAGTTTTTTGTGAAAAAAGAGCACAAGGCAACCCAGGTTTGCAACAGAAATATATGCGCGTTCCATTATTTCTTGAGGAAAGAGTGGGGCAACAGGCTGTGAGGTATCAAAAATGTCAAAATTACACGCGAAATAATGGAAATTTTTTCTTGTTCGTTTTCTTGAGAGCTGCATACAGGGCTTAATGTATGTAAATACTTATTTGCTTGAAACTACTATTAACTTATCAAACGATTCCTAATCTTTTACAATACATGTTTGACTTCATTCAACACGGTCTTGAAAACTGACCAAATCGGCGAGACCAAGTCCATGGTCCTTTTACTTTATATAAACATCCAAAAACATTAAAACGCTTGAAATAAATCTCGTATATATTTTTTTTTTGATTCTTCACTTGGTTGCTGAAGTAATGAAGAATTGAAAATTCATAAGGTTAAATTATAGTTTTTGTAAGTTTTATCTTAATATCTTAAAAATATGTAGAGGTATTGAAAAATTATAAATGAACGTGAGGTACTAAATTTAATAACCCTTAATTTGATATATCGCCCTGTTTATAACAATAAATGCCTTCCATATATATTGCAAGCCAAAGTTTCATTTTAAAAATTCATACATTTTGAATCAATTGCGTGGGCTAAAGATAAGTTTTAAATTAATCTTTCGGACCAATAACAATTGGCTTAAACCTAAGACATCATAATTATACCAGAGATGCTCAACAAACTATATGAATCGATTTCGTTTTGCTGATGCGCAAAAATAACTTATAAAAATAATTCCGTTTCGTTTCAGAGCTAAATTAATGAAACAAAACTCAATCGTTAACGTTGAAACGAAATAAATCATCAATCGTTAACATCGAAACAAAATAAATCAACGAAAAGTTGTTGTATGCCCTTGCCAGCTCAATATTAACACCTAGCACCTAAATGCATGCAACAATTTCAGCATTAACGATTGAATTTCTTTTCGTTAAAAACGAAAATAGAATTATTTTGGTAATTACCTAAACGATAAAAAACTGAATCGTTTCAACAGAACCGATTGTTTTTTTTTT